>NC_056735.1:219715994-219740994 GCF_019279795.1 Protopterus annectens
ATAAAAGGAAATCTTGGGATAAGGAATTGTTAGATATTCAAAGTAAATTAGACTCTTATAAACATAATAATAAAGAAAATATTATGGACAAGAAAGTTATTGAAGAAATAAACAAACTAAATGAGAAATACAAACAAATTTTAACTCATAAAGTTAAAATAACTTTAGAGAAATACAAGTTTTTGTCTTATTCAATAAGCCCCAAATACTTACATAGACTTAAAAATAAAACAAAAAGGTTGAATAAACAAAACCATATCAAAGAAATCTTTTCTCTAAGGAAAAGAAGAATGTTTCTAGTATACCAGAAATACTAGATGAATTTAGAAATCACTTTCACAAAATTAACCATAATAATATTAACATGGAACCTAAAGATAAAATAAAGGAGTTTATAACCACAAATATGAATAAAAGCTTCATAAACCACAGCTTAAACTATTGGACAAGAGTATTTCATATACAGAAGTTATTACACAAATAAATAAGCTTAAATCAAACAAAGCACCGGGTAATGATGGTATTATACCAGAGATATATAAAATCCTTTCTAAAATACATATTCATTAATACATAAGGTTTTTATTTTGGCCCAAACTGAGTTAATAACCCCCATCTTGGCAATATACATTTATTTTGCCAATTTTAAAACCTAATAAAGATCCAACTAGATGTTCTTCATATCGGCCCATCTCATTACTTAATGTTGATTATAAAATGTTTATGAATATCTTTGCTGATAGATTGAAGACAATCATTCCTGGCATTATAGATATAGATCAGACAGGCTTCATTGTAAATAGAAATACTTTTGATAATATAAGAAGAACTTTAACATTAATAGATTTTGCAAATAGGAAAAAGAAAGATTTAACACTTATTAGTCTTGATATAAGTTCAGCATTTGATTCAGTAAGTTGGGACTATCTATTTACCTTAATGAAGTGCACAAACTTCTCGGATGCATTTGTAAATCTAATTGAACATTTATACAAAGGAACGTTGGCTTATATTAAGGTAGGAACATATGTTTCACAAAAATACCCATTCTTAAAGGTACAAAACAAGGATGTCCACTTTCTCCACTATTATTCACTTTAGTAATGGAGCCTTGGGCTAATTTGATCAGAAACAGTACTGACATAGAGGGTTTTGAAATAGATGAAAATACAACATCCAAAATTCAACTTTTTGCAGATGATGTTCTAATTACATCAGCAGGATCTAATTCTTCTATACAGTCTCTATTTGATAACATGATGAATTTTAAAAGTATTTCTGGTTTAATATTCAATGAAGAAAAACTAAAATACTACCTATATATACACAAAAAATATTCTCTTTAGTGATTTTACTAAATATGTACCCAATTCAGGTCAGATAACTTATTTAGGTATAATACTATCTAAAGATATTAAATCTATTATATATAATAATTATAATACCTGTTTTCTTAATATACAAAATCTTTTTAATACCTGGAATAATATGTTTTTACTATGGAGGAGAGACTTACAATTATTAAAATGATAATATTCCCCAAGATTTTATACTTAATACAATCAATAATACTTCCACCTACAAAAATAATTATCAAGAAACTGAACACACTAATGTTAAATTTCTTATGGGCACCTAATAGACCTAGGATTGCATTAAAGAAACAAACTAATAGCTGGTCTCAAGGGGGTATTTCTTTTCCAGACTTTAATTTATATACTATCTCTTCTATTGTAAAAATTATTACTTTATTAATAGATCAGTCATATGTCACAAAATGGAAAGATTATTGGGAGCTAATTAGTATACACTTCATGAAAATCTCCTTAACACATAAAAATATGATTGTAAATAACTCCATGTTATGGTTACTAAAGGAATTTTGTACTTCACCTATTACACCTAAACATATGGTTTGTTACCCATTAAATATTATTATTAGTTATCGTAACTTTATATTCATGCACCCTAAGTATAGGGAATGGAATTTTATTGTATTTCCTATAATGTATACTCAGGGTATGCTTTTGTCATCTACTTCTGAAGGAACTCATTTAGCTATAGATAATGATCTAAAGTACTGGTATCAGTTGATATCTGATAATAAAGTTAAAAATCTAGATTTCTTAAAACAAGAATTTGATCTAAGAGAAACTTGCTGGTTAGAGGTTCAGACCTTTAGACAACATATCATTAATAAAATAGATTTAATGTCTACAACTGTTAAAGAATCTATTCCAACACTGATTGATTACTTGATATTAAATTTACAACATAAAGTTTCTGATAAAGGTAAACTTTCATACATACATACAGTTATCAGACAAGAAACTTTTTACAGTGTAGATTCATACTGGAATTATTTCACTTCTATTAATGGGGACCCACCAAATCAACAAGATAAACAATATATATTGGAATCTGCTTATAGAACTACGTCTTCCATTGTCTGGAGACTTTATACATGGAAATTTTACATAGATCTTTTATACACCTTTGATGATGAATAAAATAAATAATAAAGATAATCTATGTAAGAGATGTAATGTAGAAATTAATGCTGACTGGGCTCATATGTTTTATGACTGTATAAAATTGAAAGAATACTGGAAGTCAATTAATGAATTTTTGCAGGCTCTTTTACAGATAATTTCATTATTTCTAAATCTCTTATATTATTCAACACACCTGTACCTCAAAGTGTTAAAAGGTTAAGCTTCCCTTGTTATGGTCTATTCTAGCAGTGGCTAGGAAAATAATAACTAGAAATTGGATTTCAGATACACCTCCTTCGTTCAATGAATTTAAAAATGTTATGAATATAGTGTGCCATATGGAAATAAACACAATTAGGACTAGAACAAATAGAAAAACATCTTATTTTATTGTATGGGATAATTTACAAAATTTGTTAAAAAAATTTAATTTCAATAGCATGGTATTTTAGTTTAATTAATTGATCTGATTGTAGTGGATGTCTTTGTAAATACTTTAGTTGTTTTGTTGAATATTATAATAATACCTATTTTTAATTACTTGTATAAAATTGTTGTGATATTTCTCTTATATGTTAAAACAATAAACCTGTTTTGAAAAAAAAAAGAAATCCACCTTGATCCTGTCACACAGGATTGTCTTTCAAAGATGTTTTTGACACAAGACAATGTGTTTTTTTTTTTAATCTGGAAACTTTCCTGAGCTTCTCATCTCGGTATCAGACTTCAGCTAGAGAGTATCTTATTATCCCATGGTTCATGGCTTGTATTATTCTCATGATTCATCTTGTTAAGTTACACATGAGAATGGTTCATGGTTTCTACAAAAAATCACAAGAACCCAACATTTGAGTGCTCTGGAATTTCAGATTCCAATTTTGGGCTTTGTAAAAATGGAGCTACTCTGGTGGATTTCAAATACTAAAAAATTCAGGTGTCTTCTTGTTTTCCCTCCACTACCTCCAAGCCAATATGTAACTGTGAACACCTCAGTTTTCTCTTAGGGGCAGTCTCAGTGAGGGTAAAGGTGCAAGGCCTGTGGGATTCTTCTAACAGACCAAAGCACATAAATGTCAAAGAAATGTTGACTGTAATCCATGCCTTAAAATCTTATCATCTATTGTCCCAAGACCTCTTCAGGTGATTGCAAACAACACCACAGTGATGTGGTGCACCAACAACCTGTGCAGGTGGTTATGATTGTTTGGGAGGAAGCTCTTCAGCACTCCTTAACCCTCCAAGCATCTTACATTCTACCACAGCAAAACACAGTGGCAGACAAGTTGAGCAGGACCAGGACAGACCATCATGCAGACAAGTTGAGCAGGACCAGGACAGACCATCATGAATATAAGTTGAATGTGGGGGTTTTCCAGGAATTGATCCAGTCTTGGAGAACACCTCAAGTAGATCTGTTTGCCTCTTTTCAAATCAGACAACTGAACAAATTCTGCTCCATGACTCCTGGCAAGCAGGCCTGGAAAGCAGATGCATTTTCATTCCGGTGGAAGGGAATGTTCCTTAATGCATTTCTACCCTTTTTTACTGATATCCAGGGTAATTTTGAAGATTCAGAAGGACTCTCCAAAAATAATTGTGATGACTCCCTTTTGGCCCAGGCAATATTAGTTCTTCTGTCTTATGGAACTGGCCAAGGGCAGTTACCATGAGCAGGACAAGGGGAAGTTTGATACACCCCAATTTCAAACAGTTTCAACTAACTGCCTTGATTCAATTGTAAATCCTTTTAGGCACTTCTTACTATAGGAGGCCAGCAAACCTGCTACTACAAAATCTTATACTGGCAAGTAGAAAAGATTTTTGTGCTGGAGCATAGCCAGTAACAGGGGCCCTATCAGGGATTATATACCACTGGTGCTCAGATATTTATGTAAGTTACTAGCCTCTGATCTTTCAAACTCCAATATCAATGTACATCTTTCAGACATTTCAACAAGACTGTCCATATGTTTTTGGTAAACCAGTTTCTTAAAGGAGTGTTACACCTAAGACCTCCACATAAACAGCTTTCTCTTTCTTGAGATCTTAACTTTGTGCTGGAAAAGGTAGCCATGTCTCCATTTGAACCTGCACATCAAGCATATTTAAGGTCCATTACATGAAAGGATGTTTTTCCTCATTGCACTGACATCTCCAAGAAGAGTATCTGAGTTGCACACTGTTGTGGTGGATGACCCTATCTGGTCTTCCATAGGGATAGAGTATCATTAATAACAAATCCCTCCTTCATGCCCAAGGTTTTTTCAGAGTTCACTTTGAATCAAGCCATCAATCTCCCTGTGTTCTACCCAGATTCTCAAACCCAGTAAGAAAGGATTCTACATATTCTGGATGTGCATAGGTAGCTCAGGTAGTATCTTGACAGAGATAAGCTAATTAGCTGTTTGTTTCTTATATGGGACACATAAAAGACAGCCACTTTCAAAACAGACTATATCCAGGTGGTTGTCCTGTGCTATTGCCTTTTGTTATGCCCACCATTGTAAACCAGTTCCAGGCAGTAACAAGACCCACTCTACTAGGAACTTGTCTTCTATGATGGCATATTGGAAATATTCTTGAGGCAGCTACATGGTCCTCTGTATATATCTTTATAAGACATTATAAAAATGATTCTTTTTCTTGACCCAGGACTGGCTTTGCTAGGACCATTCTCCAGGGGCTCCTGGATCCATATTCTTCTTTATTCCAGGTCAGCTAGGTTTTGGTAATCAATCCATGTAGCCTAAAGGCTATTGCAACAGTAGGAATGATGGACACAGTACAGCTGCTTACATTGCATTTACCCACAACAGTAGATGTTCAACTTCTTCATTGTTGCAGTAACTGCACCCATCCCTACTCTCCTACTTTTGTATATAGTTACCTGCTGGGACATAAAACTGTTGTTTTTCACAGGTTTTAGTAGTTCAGGATGAGTACACCCTTTCTTAACTTTTTGGCAAGAAAGTATTGTAGCTTCTTTAGTCTGACTACTGATTTTTTTCCTCACCAGGGCTGACTAATCAATAATTAGAGTGAAGGTGTGTGTGTGTTTTGGGAGACAAGAGTTTTTGGAAGCTGGGCAGTTGCTGTGTCATAGGCAAGATACATCCCATATAACCTAAAGGCTACTGCAGCTGTGAAGAATTAAGAATCTGTTGTAACTTATACAACTGTACTTTACCTGAATATAATATCTCTTGTCTACTTCAAAAGAAAGACTGAGAGAAAGACTGAGAGAACTGTGCAGACACAGACCCTTACAGGTTTTGACCAGCAACATGAAATGCAAAGAAATATTGATGTTGTATGTTTTGTATGAATGTATTTTTTCAATAATATAATGATGCAACATTATATGATAGATTGTAATGATAGAACATTATCAGTGGTGGATGGTAACTTCAAAGCAAGGGCGATTCAGAAAGTAAGTAAATTGGTGGAGCCAATTGGAATGAAGTGTGGCTCTGTTATGACCAGTCACACAAGGAGTACTTACAGGTTCCACATGGAATGGATCACAGCCACCAAAAACTCAACCAGAGAACCAAGCATTGTTAGATGGCAGCATTAGTCACGGCAACACTTTGCCAGTGATTACTTCCTATCACTCATGTCCTTTCCAGACTGACACAGACAGCTACTTATTATGTATAATGATGGTGTTTGTGTTGGAAAGTGATCAAAATGATGGTCAACTTGTTACTTTTAGATACACTGTAATCCCTCTCTCCACAAACACAGTCCTGTTCATCACATCATTGTTTCTCTGGATGACCATCATTGACCTGCCGGAAAAAAACACAAACTTCACAAGAGATAGAGCTGTCAATACAGCCACTTTATTGACTGTACAGCCATCAGATTTTTGATTGTGTTAAAAAATAGCTATATTAACATATTCCAGATGGCATCACATAAATGCACACCAGAATATTGACTGCCTAACTTGAGCAAATGACAACAGTGCCAATCATTTTCTTACACAGAGAGCTCATGTACCCAGCAATTAAAACCAATTTTTTATTGCTGTGTACAACTCAGACATCATAGTATAATAAATTAAAAATAATTGACGACAGGAATTTATTTTACCCCCCCACACACACACACACACACACACACTCACACGACCATCAATTACAGCCCCATATATGACTGTAAATGTACAGTTTGAATATGTGATGATGATAAATAATAAATACATAAAAGACTGCCACACAGAAATATATATTTTTGTCTCTCTGCACTCAGAATACAGTGTGCAATCAAATGCAGCCCTGTCCACATACCTCACAATCACATAGCTCAAGAATCAAGGATAGATATTGACTTTATATTTTTAGAAAGTTGCTAGAATAACCACTTTTGCATTACCAACTTTTTTATCTGAAGAGTATTAAATCTGAAACTCAAATATCTTTCAATATATAGATGACTGCAGTCTTCACTGATCAAATTTGCTGACACTGATATTAACCCTTAACCATACCTCTCAATGTTTTTGCTCAAGAAGTTTGGACAAAGGCAAAAATAATGGCAGGATGAAACCCCAAAATCAGAGATAATTTTAAATGTTACTCTAATTCACCTAAAAGTTAACAAAGCAACAGGGCCTTCATTAATATGCATTTTGTAAACAATAACAAATATGAGACTCTTATTTCTGGAATTATTCACTGACTATGCTCCTTAGTGATTTATGAAGAAAATTAAACATTTTATGAGGGACAGGACAACAATATGAGGCAAACTCAGGGATGGTCTGCAACCTTACGGACAGTTAAGAGGTATGATATAACCAGTGAATTTAAATACCTGAAGGGAATTCATACCATCTTAAACATACACACACACACACACACACACACAAACACACACACACACACACACACACACACACACACACACACACACACACACACACACACACACACACACACACACACACATGGATAACAGGACACAAATTCACAAAACAGATGGCACAGGGCACACACAGTATAATTATTTCATAGCAAGCAATCTGGATGATTGACGTATTCTTCCTAAACATAGTAGGTTAAAGAATATTAACTTAATCCAAGAATAAACAGAAGAGACATAAGGCAATTATTCTGAAGATGGAAAAAGAAGCAAGCTATTATTTGGAAAGGATCCAATGCTTATCTAAGATTTGAGAAAATGTGAAGATTACCTGGGCTCTTCTGTTCCCTGCTATCAAAATCTGTATTTCTAACTGCTTGGAAATATGTTTTATATAGGTAAAGAAGACAATGCCATATGCTATCAGTGTAGCCTGAAATAAGTTAAAATTTATTAGTGCATTAAGGGATTTGTTGAAAGAACATCAGCTACAACAATAAATTATTTATATCTACCTATCCACCTATACCTTTATGAGTGTTATACAGATAATCACTGACAAACTCAAACAGCAAAATATCAATCTAAATAGCTCAAAGTTTGAAATACCTAATAACAATAAAACAAAACAAGTCCTCCACCCACCACCCTCATCCACTGATGCATATATATATATATATATATATATATATATATATATATATATATATATATATATATACCAACTCTGGCATCAAACAATAGTGGGTAAAGGATGAATTCCCAGTCCCTTGCACTACCCAGTCATGCACAAAGTAATGTTGGCATAATGCAGTCATTTGACTATTCGATTGCTTGTGCAGGCATCAAAAATTTTCAATATTCCTAACGTTCAATTAACTACAGTGTTCCCATCTGTATATAAACATACATATATGCACACAATGCACCAGTCTTAGAAAACAGTCTTCATTATAAAAGTAACTTAAAATTTCTGGTTGTTCTCAAACAAATGCCTTAGAGCTAACCATAAGTTCACAGCCAGTATCTTTAAAGCAGTGCACTATTGCTGGGTATGTGTCTGTCTTTATCATTAGGTCAGGACTCTTTTAATAAGAACACATTTCAGCTTCCTCTTGGTGTTTCTTCCAGTTCATTATGCTGTCTCATGTCCAGAGTTGCGGCTCCTCACTTCAAATTCCTTTACAAATACAGCAAACAAACTGTGCAGGGTACTTCTCTCAGTCTTCTTTTTATGCAGTTTTGCGTTATTAAAGAAAACATGCTCTTACTAATACTGCAAATTATCTGTCTTTTCTTAAATTAAGCATGATCTGCTATGGTAAGGAAACATTCCATCTTAAAGAAACAGTGGTCTTTTCTTTTTTTTCAAAAACATTTTTATTTTGTTTCCATTATAGACATACGCAAATGTACATATAACCGATACAATAAAACAATCACAATACTATTTCCAATATTTACATTCATCCATGATAAACAATCATTTTATCCATGAGAAGTTATCAGTATTTGTTCAAAAGGTTTTCTAATTTGTGCCATGATATTTTTTATGAATAATGTTATGAGTTCTATAACATGGTTTGCAGTTCATTTTTACAAACAACTTTTGCTAAATTAATAAATTCTTAAAACATCAAATCTTGTTTACTTTTCCAGTTCAAAGTAATAACTTTTCTGGAAATTGCAAGAATTGGCCAGAGTAACTGAATCTGAGATTTAGGTATTGAATTGGGTATAGGAACATTGACTAGGATTAGTGAGTTAGAAATATGATAGTTATTAGACCATAAAGCATTTACAAAATATCTGAAGTCTTTCCAGTATTGAACAACATTTCAACATTCAATGAAAATGTGAACCCAGTTGGCCTCCAGTAATTCATCACATTTCCAACATTTACTTTCACTGTTTTTGAGTATAAGATTTATTTCATGTGGAGTATAGAAACTCCTATTCATAAATGTCCATGTATACAATCTCCAATATAATGAAGAAGAGGTACCATACGTAGATTTCATTAACAGTTTTTTGGATTCATCAGATATTTGTTCTCCATTAATCTTTATATAGTAATTTCAAAAATCTGTGTCAAACTTTAGAGTGTCTTCTGTTAGTATCTTATAGATAGGTGAGATACTTAACTTTTGATCATCTGTCTTTTCAAGACATCTAATAAAAAGCTGGCTCAAACTAGGTATAGAGTCAGTCTCTAGGTTGATTGATACTCTCATTTTGTTTTCTGTAAACTGCCGTAATGTGTATATAAGCACCCAACTGTCTTGACTACTATCAAAACTACATAGAAGAGAGTTTAGTGGTTTAATACTCTTATTTTCAATAAACTGATGCCAGAATAACAAGTTATTTTCCTTTAATTTTTGCATCACATTGATGTTCTAAGAATCTAGGCAATCAGAGGAGTATGCTATAAGGAATATAAGAAATAGGAATTATTTAATGTTGTAATTACAATCAATTATATTTTTGAAGTTATTAAATATTTGACTAATGCCATAAGAAAAATGGTCAAACTTCTTATTAAATAACCAAAATTCACGTAAAAGCCAATGGACTCTATTTATTCTGTATTGTTCCTTAAATTGATTTTCTATAGTTCTGACATCAGTTATATGAATCTCATGTATTATTTTCCAGCCAGATATATAGGTAAGTGAGATCAAATGTAATATTACATTAATTATAACTGATTTGGAATAAAGATCTAAGCTAGGGAATGCTATGCCATTACTGTTCCAAGCTCTAATGTGCCATTTATATGCAATCCTAGGTTGTAAGGGGAACCATAAAAATTTAAGTAGCATGGAATCTAATTTTTTAAATAGGTTTTTGGGAGAGGGTAGTATCCATGACTGTAAATAAAACAACATTTTAGGTAAAATTATCAATTTAATTAAAGAGAGACTATCCTCCATTGTGAAGAGCATTTTATTCCATCTTTTGATTAGTTCACTAATGGTGGTTATTAAATTATTGTAGTTTAGTTTAACAGACTCTTTCCATGTACTCTTTATACTAACACCCAAATATTCTAATACATCGTTCTCCCAATGAAACAGTCTATTCTCTCTTAAGTTTTTGTTGATCTTTTTGTTAATTAGTAATGTTTTGGATTTATTATGATTAAATTTAAGCCCTGAAATTCTTTCATACTTGCTTAAGGTATTTATAACATCATGCAAAGAACCATCAATATCACCCAACGTTAACAACATGTCATCAGCAAATAAGTGTATCTTAGGACAATAGTCCTTATTAACTTGAAATCCTTTTATATTTTGCTTGTTTCTGATATATGCAGCAAAAGGTTCCATTGAAAGAGCAAACAATAATGGTGACAAAGAACAACCTTGTCTAGTTCCCCTGAGGATTTCTAGTGGTGAGGAAAGACATGATCCGATTTTCACATAAACTTGTGCCCCACTACAAATTTTCATTAATAAATTGACAAAGTCTAAGGAGAATTCAAAACCAATCAGGCTTCTTTGTAGATAAGACCAACTAATAGAATAAAAAGCCTTTTCTATGCCTAGGCTGATAATAGTTAGCTGTTTTTTTGTATTTGCATGCTATGTCTAGTAATGGTAGTAATTTAATAATGTTATATTGCACTGTTCTTGCACTTTTCTATGAAGAATGAACCCTATGATCATTATGTATTAGATTAGACAATATTTTCTTTATCCTATTAGCTAATATTGTCATGAAAATTTTATAATCAGTGTTTAGTAACAAAATTGGTCTATATGAATCACAAGATTTGGGGTCTTTACCTTGTTTTAAAATGGGGAAGATAATTTAATATTTCCACAATTGGGGTGTTATACATTTTTGCTTAACCATAATAAAGGCACTCATTTTCTTTATTACATACTCAGGAAAAATCTTATATAGTGCAGGAATTATTGCATCCCGTCCTGGAGCTTTATTATATTTTAATTTTTTTTATTTGCTCTTTTACTTCTGTTAGTGTTATTTGTTTATTTAATATATTATTTTGTTGCATTGATACCTTAGTAGTCATATTTTCCTGAATAAAAGTATTTATTACATTATCTGTCTTCAAAAGTGGTGTGTTATTATTTATATCTTTATAGTAGTTTTTGAACACTTCTAATATGCCCATTAGGTTAGATGTACTCTTCTTAACTGAACCATCACTTTTATATTTAATCTCATTAATAAGATTTTGATTGTTTATTTTTTGGCTCTTACTTCTGTTTTATGTAGATATTTGGGATTTACAGCATAAGATTGAAATTTCAAATTTTCCAGGTTTATGGCTACCTTATGATTCAGAACTTCTAAGTATTTCTGATTTAACTTAGTAATTTTGTTATGTGCTACTTTGTTATTTGGTTTTGAATCCATTTTTATCTTGTCTGTATTTTTTTGTAAGTCTAAAAGTTCTTTGTCCCACTCTGTCCTTTTTTTAAGGTACCAAATTTGAATTCTACCATAGATATAAACTTTAAAGTCCCATAGTATAGTATCATTCACTTCACCATTATCATTTGTGTCCATAAACATGTCTATTTCTTTCATTATCCATTCCCTAAAGTCTTTTAGCTTAGTTATGTAAGCAGGAATTCTCTGTAGAAATCTTAATCCATCTGTATGTGTAGTTAATGTAAAGTTTATAGCATTATGGTCTGAAAGTGGACAAGTCATTATAGGTACGTCACTTATTTTTGAGTATATATTATTTGATACAAAGACTTTATCTATGTTTGTGTACCAAACTGATACGAATAGTGAGTATAGAATAAGGAATAATGTTCTCTTAGACCATGTATATATTTAACGTTCATCTGGTTTGTAAAGTCATTTAACTTCTTGGCTTGAGATGTTTTTCCATCGCATTCACTATAGAAGTTCTATATATACTATTTATACCAGTATTTGCACTCTTTTGGATCACTTGTACTTCACTATGTGGTGAGATCCACCACATCATGCTACAAGGGGACTCACAACCATGAAACCATCAGTTTCATGCCATTATATGGTCAATGTGTCTATTGATAGGCCACTTGCATTGTGGTGGGTTGAGCCAAGCCTGTGTTTTACTCAGTGGTGGCTGTTGACTTCAAATCAAAGGGGGCTGCAGGAGACAGCTGAATGGGTGGTGCCAACTAGAAAGGGGTGGAGCTATGTTACAGTGGGATCAATGTTGACCGTGCTTACCAATTTACATAAAATAAGTGCTCAGTCACTATTGCACATGCTGAATATTCTACCAACCAATACTACACTAAAGTGCATTTCAGAGTTGATGTGTTTAGGTTCAGCTGTAACACCTGTAAACAGTGAAAAAGTGGTTGGTGTTGACCTTATGAAACTATTATGACTGCACACAATGTAGTAAATATACACTGTACTGTATGAATGAATTTGCATTTTGTACAATGCCAAATGAAAAGTAAGGATATTTGGAGATCTCCCTGTACTATCTTGATTTATTATTCACAATTCAAGGTTGCTCCAATGCTTAATGTGCCACTGATTCTGATAGACAGTAAGATAATCTCAAAGTCCATACAATCTGCTGTTATAGTTACCACAGCTGGAAGGTAGATCACATTGCTACATGTGTATACAGGTTGGTTTGAAGACTTACCTATGCAGTATGCTGTAAACAGTACTTTTTACTCTGTTTCTGCAGCTGAAAAGAAGCTGTGGTCTGGTTTGGAACACATCAGATCATACTGGGGTGGATTTTTTTTTTCCTTTTTCCGGACACAAAAAAGGTACCATTTCAAGTTTCCCAAGCAAACACAGTATTCACTGTATTCTGAAGGACAGATTGCTGAAGCATTTGTAGATTGTTTTGAAGACTCTCATAAGCAGAATGCTGCAAGCAATACTTCGTACTCTGTTTCTACACCCAAAGATGAGTTGTAGTCTAGTCTGGAACACATCAGGTCATACTGGATATTTTGTTTCCTTTTTCTGAAGACATAAAAGGGATCATTTCAAATTTCTCAAGCAAACACAATATTCATGTGACCCTGGTTCCAAATAACTACTTGCAGTATAGTACCAAATAAGTGCCTCTATAGTGTTCCTCTGGGTGTTTGTTAGGTTTCTTACTTGTAGATAAAATACATTCATCTCTCTTTATTTTGTAAAAAACAAATCAATGACTCTTTGGTTGAAGTTTGCTCTACTCCACATTAACTCCCTTCCTATGGAAATCATAGCTAGTGCATTCATTCTCTCCTGCCCCATTTTACTACAAAAGAACTTTATAATTATTTTCAGTGTCGAGAAACACATTTCTGCCTCAGCAGTTGACATTGGTGTGGTGGCTATAGTTAACAACACATTGTAAATCTCTGAAAATTCGCTGGTTGATGAGTTTTCCACCAAGAATTTTAACATCTTGACTGCACTGCCATTTGCTGCAAAGTCTTCATGGTGACACACTAAGTTGTCCCCTCAACAGGAATGGATATCTTTCTATTGTTTCTATGAAGAGATTTTCTGGAAACTGTTTTATGTATGTTGAAAAGTTTTCATGCAGTAGCAGCTGAGAAGCCTGAAGATACCCAGTTTGTTTAAATTGTGATGTTGCCTGCAACTTTATGACATCACACAGTTCCTTTGCAGCAATCAACAATGCATTGTGCAATGGTTGGGATCTTGATGATTCTCATCTACATCTTGCCAGAATGTTCTCTGTCTGTAGGTACTGTTCTGCAATGCCATTGATATCTGATCTGACACTGTCAATTGTATTCAGAAATATATGTAGAGCCTTTTCAACTGTGGTTGCATCTGTTGTATGACACTAAAGTTGCCTGTAAATAATGTTGACATGGGGCATTATATGATGGAAAACAGTCAGCTACAACTTAAATTCATCTTCAGCTATTTGCAGTAGCCCATTTGCTTCCTGTATAGTTACTGCAGTAGATGCAGGACACTTGTCCAAATAATAAAAACACTTTGACATCTAGTCTAGTCTAGCAGGCAATATGTCTGCCATGTGATCCAGGAAAAGCCTGCAAGGGCGTGCACGAGTGCTCCTGCACTAGTCCTACACAGACTAAGCCCCTGTATTATGCAAAGCACCCCATTTGCAGGAGAAATCCATGAAAATGAGGTGAATTTGCAATCCAGGAAGCTTGAAACCAGGCGTGCAGGACTAGTGCAATCTGCAGAAATGTACTCGGTTAGTAACTGAGTACATTTCTGCAAAATCAAAAACGGAGCTGTGACAGCTCCAAATAAAGGCTGCATATCAGTCAGGAAGCATGCCAATGGCCAAATATAAGGCCATTGGCATTGCAAACAGCCTAAAAAATAAAAATATCAGCTTTAATTTTTTTAGCCGATCTTGGCTGTTTAAACATAGGGCAGTGACACGCAAACGGGATCAGGAGGAAAATAATAAAATAAACCTAAAATAAGCATCCTAACTAAAATCACTATTCTGCCATGAAAGTCAATGGCAGGCAGAAGACAACATGGCCAGTGAGTAGTGGTTGCTAAAGGGGGAGACTCAGTGTGAGACATGTAACTATGCATTAACAGGCAATCCTATGCAAATGAGAGTAATGATAGTGAATCCCAGTTTTCCCTAGCATGCTAGTCAGGTCCCAACAGTGTAAGAGTAGGAATAGCTTGGTGCAAGCCTGGGAGTTAGCGGACATCTTAGGGGTGTGTGTCAGGCATACTGTAAGTAGATTGAAGCCCTGTGGTTCGGGTTTGCTCCCAGCTTAGCACAGCTAAGCAAGGGGGTGTGTCTGCATCTGCCTAGCACTCTTTACATTGCCTAAGTGGGTGTGTGCTCCGTGCACAGTGTTTTAAAGAAAGAAAAAAAAAAATTAAACCAGGAAATAGCAGCACTGTGCACATTTGAGCCCCTGGGCATAAACAGGAAGGCAATGGGAAGGGAAAACAGCAGTAGGATGGTAATCAAGGAGAATTAGCATAGCTGGCAAGTGAAATGTATCAGACTCAGCCAATTACACAGGCAGCAGACCAGCCCAGCCCATAGCACTACTATAAACTATGCAAAGACCTTCTTCTCTGGTTTTTCCCATACTATACACCACTGGCCTATACAAGTGGGAAACTTTAAACAAACAAAACTACAAAATGATAGGGGCTGCAATAGCTAACATACAATAACTTGTGGAAGAAGCTGAGGGTGGTGAGGATGTGAATGCTGTTGACCAACCCACAGTGAGGAGACAGAGAAGAGTGAACAGACACAGGGTAACCTACCAGGGGCTACATGAGCTGGAGATAGTGGAGTGCTATAGGGTGGGCAGGGACCCCCTACAGCAAATTGTTGAGCTGTGCCAGCCACACCTGACACACAGAACTAACAGAGGGAAACCCATCCCAGTGGATACCAAGGTATGTGTAGGCCTAAGAATACTATCAACAGGTACCTTCCAAAGGCCAACCGGGGATATGATGGTGATCTCACAGGCATCAGCATCCAGGGTACTACACCAGTTCCTGGATGCCATGTCAGCACATGTCGGTGAGCACGTATATTTCCCAACACCTGTGAGGCGTTGGTCAGCAATATGCAACTGTTCCACCAAATAGCAGAATACCGTGAGATACTGGATGCTATAGACTGCACGCACATATGCATTAAAGCACCACCTGGTGAGCGGGGTAGGGTCTACATCAACTGCAAGGGCTTCCCCTCCATCAACTGCCAGGTGGTGTGCGATGCCCAGGGCATAATACTGAATGTGTGTGGTGGCTGCCCTGGTAGCTATTACAATTCCCACATCTGGCATCTGACGCAACTGTACCAGAGAATTGCCAATGGGGAAATCCCTCACGGACACCTAGTGGGGGATGCTGGATACGCACTGGAGCTGTGGCTGATGACACCCATCAGAAATACACACACATCTGAACAAGAACACCATAATGAGGCACTCTCACAGACCGGAATTATAGTAGAGCATGTGTTTGGGATGCTCAAGTCACGATTCCGGTGCCTGGACACATCCGGTGGAGTCTTGTAGTACTCACCAGCTACATGTACCTAAATTGTCATTGTATATGCCATGTTACACAATATGATCCTGCAGAAACAGCTGCAGCACGAACAGCACGGTGAAGGGCCAAACATCCCCCACCATTGCCAAGGCTTGCACAGGCACAGAGTGACTTGGAGGAGGAACAACCTGACCCTGCCCTAGTAGGCAGAAGGAGGCATGCCCAGTATGCCATGGCCTTGGCAAAGAGGCAATGCATAGCACATATACTTACACAGGAGGGACCCAGGGAATAACACCTCTCTCTGACTCTCACATACAGTAAAAGGGATGCTAAACATGACACTACCTGTGCTCAACCATGCATAGGGAGTGTACTATACGCATCCGACATAGGCAGCCCTGCAGCACCACCCTCAATACAGAGACACCCACAAGGTAAGTGACTCACACATGCCAGTCAGGGGGGTTCATATACCCAACACAGTCACAGCCAACAGGACAGGTGTAGACATGAACAAAGGCTGTGCTATGGCCTCTGAATGATGCCTATGTGTAACACCCCAGGCATACATAGTCAGACAACAACAGGTCAGGCAGTGGGACATCAGTTCTGAAGGGTAGGAAGTCAGAAACTAATATGTAGGTAAATCAAAGCTAAGATCTGTAGTACACTGGTATGCCTCTAGTCAGCATGATAGGTTAAAATACAGAATGAAATGGAGTACCTGACATACCAGTACAGTCATAGCAAATATGTACAAGTGTCAGGTGTGCCCCCCCATCCTACATAATAATGTAATAACAGTCATGTGTGCCCCCCTCAGTCCTGTGTAGAAATGTAGAAAAAGTCAGGTATGTCCCCCCATGTTATGTAGAAATGTAGTAACAGTCAGGTGTGCCCCCCCAATCCTGTGTAGATATGTAGAAATAGTCAGGTGTGCCCCCCCAAAACTTGTGTAGGAATGCAGAAACAGTCAGGTGTGCCCCCCATAACCCTATGTAGAAATGTAATAACATGTATGTGTAGGTCCAATACCAGTGGAGCACAGCTGCACAGAGGTGGACAAGGTACCAGGATAGGTTGTAGCATCTGCACAATATGCAGGTATGTGTGTGTTAGGTTGGTGTGTGCCCATACTATGTGAGAGTGGTCCATATGTATGCATGTTGAGGTACGCCTGGTGGCCATTGCCCTCTACCACTGGTGACAGGGACAAGTCCTCACAACTCCAGTGCCATACACAATACCCATCAGTATAATGCAAGGTAGCAGTAAGCCATTGCAAATGCATGGTGGCAATATGTGTCACCATCTGGAAGACTGACATGGCATGGCTGTTGGTCAACATATACAAGTAGTACATAGGGGAAACTACCCCATACAGTATATATTGTGTCACTGTGAAATGGCACACCCTTGGAAAAGTACATACAGGTATGCATCACATTAGTTGGTCCTGTAGTGGGGGATACTGGTGTTGTCTGCCCAAACACTTGCAGATCACAAAGGAGGTAGGACTGATGTATTGGGAAACAGCTGATGTACCTGCACATGCAAGCATAACTGGAATGCCCAATGCATATCTGTGTGTCAGATGCACATAGTGTCCATAGCACACATGCACCCAGCTCATGCAAACACCACCCACAGGCACCTCTCTGGTCATATCCCTGCTGTGGGGAATGGGTACAGTAAGACCCCACCTGTATATGGCAATAGCAGACGACTGCAACATGCAGTGCAGGTGTCCCATGCAGGTGTATCCCTAGCTGTAGGTAGCACCCTGCCAGCATCCACACCACCTGAGCAAGACTGTTAGGAGGCATTGGAATGAACACCTATCACACCTACCCTGTCACCCCAGGGGAATATACTGTATGGTGGTTTGGGACTGTAGGACTAACAGAATGCAATGACCTGCCACATCTGGTATGCAGTAAGACCTAATGCCCCACAGGTGTCTGCCAAGGGCCTTCTCTCACATGTACTGCCAATGCATGTTATGTCACGGACACACAAATAACAACATAACACACCCCACATAAGCCATATGTAAGGTCATGTGGACAAACCACAGTAACATGTCCACCATGTCCCACACATGAACTGTGGACCAACACTAACACACACCTGTGATGGGGCTATACCCTTACGGAAAGTATCACATAATGTATGAATAATGTATAGACGAGGTTAGAATAACAGATGGGGGGGTGGGAGAATGGGCAGCATTGAATGTGCAGGGTCTGACACCAAGCTGTGTGCGCACACTATCCCTGGTATGGACAAGGTTAGAATAACAGAGGGGGGGGTGAAAGCATGGACAGCATGGAATGTGCAGGGTCCGACACCAAGCTGTGTGCACACTATCCCTGGCTGCAAACACATACATGGGTGGCTACACACCTGCTCATACACCACAATAGGGTATATGTCCTGACCCATGGCACCTACCCCTGACTGACCTGTGCGAATGTGTACAGCTGTGAGGCATTGCCACAGCAAGATAAGCCCATACTGTCATGCTGATGGGCATACAAGTATGGGATCATCTGCAAGTACTGTACCAATGTGCTGAACCGGATACACAAACCCAGCACCAAGTGTCTGCAGCTCCCCCTCCAGAATGACATAACTTACCATGAATATCTAGGTGTCTGCCCACAATACCAGACACAGCTGCAGTCACCCTTGTCCCCAAGACATCACTTTGAGCAAGAATGTCCACCTGAATGTACATGAGGACAGAAAAATTAATGTGTATAACAGTACATGTCTGAATATCGCTGCTAACAGCAGTACCATTCAGCTGAAGCAGCACAGACACAATCACCTACAGTACACACTACCCCCTGCACAGTTTGTCCACATATTGCCAAATGATCGAAGGATACCCTGCAGAAAAAGTATACTACCTGTAGGTGTACAACACAAAGGTCTGCACTGCAGTACAAACTGCCTGGATTTGGTCCACACATGCAATACAGATGGGCATACTGGGCATGCTTACACACTTAGAGAAATGTAGGCAATGTCAGTCAACATACTGAAAGGTCATACTGGCATGCTCACACAATTAAACAAATGAAGGCCATGTCTGCAAACACAAGTGGACCAGACATATCTGGCAGTCACAAATGTTAATGCAGACACTCCTCAGTATGCACCACTCTTGCTTTGCACACACAGTGGATAGGAATACAGATATGTATCTAAGGACAACACATTATAATAAGTGAAAGGTAGATATACACAGATGTGTAGAAGAGGGTGACTGTGACAAGGAGCCATCCAGGACTGTCCCACCCAGCACACAGCCAAAGGGACACAACCACATGAGGTTCAGATGTCACTCACTGTAGATACTAGCCACTAGTATCTGTCAGCATTACAGACTATGTGGTGCAAGTGGTAGCTGTGCAACATGACTGTACAAGGAAGTAGTCATCTAGCAGCTGTATACATGTACCTGTGAAATATGACCCTGTGTGTGCCTACATGTGGTGTGTCAACTTCTAGATGAATGGGTTATGGCTCATGTAAACACACTGCCCTCCCCATAGTCCTACTATGACAAACTTGTTGAGGTCATCCACTGTGAAATACACCTTTGAGGAAGTTGCAGCCTAATAATCTCTGTGGCATATCCTATAACTGCGTACTGCTGTAGTGTGATAAACTAGTTAGGTAGGAGTTTCAATCCCAGACATGGCATGTGTGTGTGTGTGTGTGTGTGTGTGTGTGTGTGTGTGTGTGTGTGTGTGTGTGTGTGTGTGTCTGTCTGTGTAGCGAGCAAAGCTTTTTAGGGTAGTCACACTCCTTACAGTTCAAATGCTCTACTTTGGCAAGGCTGCTGATGTCATCCACTGAGAAATACACCTTTGGGGATGTTGTAGCCCAGTAATCTCTGTGGCACATTCTATAACTGCATACTGCTGCAGTGTGATAAACTAGTTAGGTAAAAGTTCCAATCCCAGACATGGCATGTGTGGGTGTGTGCCTGTCTCTGTGTGTGTAGAGAGAAATGCTTTTTAGGGTAGTCATACTCCCTACAGTTTAAATGCTCTACTTTGGCAAGGCTGCTGATGTCATCCACCTAGAAATACACCTCTGGGAAGGTTGCAGCACAGTAATCACCATAGCACGTCCCATAACTGTGTACTGCTGTAGTGTCATAACATAGTTAGGGAGGAGTTCTAATCCCAGACTTGGCATTGTGTGTGTGTATGTGTGTGTGTCTGTCTGTCTCTGTGTAGAGAGCAATGCTGTTTAGGGTAGTCACACTCCCTACAATTCAAATGCTCTGGAAAGGCTGGTGATGTCATCCACCTAGAAATGCACCTCTGGGAAGATTGTAGCCCAGTAATCTCCATAGCTCATCCCATAACTGTGTACTGCTGTAGTTTGATAACATAGTTAGGTAGGAGTTCTAATCTCAGACTGGGCATTTTGTGTGTGTGTGTGTGTGTGTGTGTGTGTGTGTGTGTGTGTGTGTGTGTGTGTGTGTGTGTGAATTTGTCTGTATAGAGAGCAATGCTTTTTAGGGTACTCACACTACCTACATTTCAAATGTTCTACTTTGGTAAGACTGCTGATGTCATCCACCTAGAAATACACCTATGGGAAGTTTGTAGCCCAGTAATCTCTGTAGCGCATCCCATAACTGTGTACTGCTGTAGTGTGATATAGTTAAGTAGGAGTTCTAATCACAGACTTGGCATTGTGTGTCTGTCTGTGTAGAGGGCAATGTTTTTAGGGTAGTCACACTCCCTACGATTCAAATGCTCTACTTTGGCAAGGCTGCTGATGTCATCCACCTAGAAATACACCTGTGGGAAGGTTGCAGTCCAGAAATCTCTGAAGTGCATCCCATAACTGCATACTACTATAGTGTGATAACATAGTTAGGTAGGAGTTCTAATCCCAGACTTGGCAATTGTGTGTGTGTGTGTGTGTGTGTGTGTGTGTGTGTGTGTGTGTGTGTGTGTGTGTAGAGAAAGCAATGCATTTTAGGCTGTAATATGATATAGAACTCTGGTAGAGTTTCTATTCTCACACATGGCAGTTCTGGATGTTTTGTGTGCGTTTCTATGTCTGTGTAGGGAGCAATGCATTTTATGCTAGTCACACTCAGTACAATTCAAATGCCCTGCTTCGGCAATCCTGCTGATGTCATTCACTGTGAAATGCACCTTTGGGGAAGGAGTACTCCAGTAATCTCTCTGGTGCATGCCATAACAGCGTAGTGCTGTAGTGTAATATACTAGTTAGGTAGGGGTTCTAATCCCAAACATGACAGGTGTGTGTGATTGTGTCTGTGTTTGTCATTTGTATCCTGTGTGGCAGTGGTTGTGAGTGTGTAACAATTGGACTCAATGTGGAGAGGGTTTTGCAAACTTCTTATATGGTGGGCCAAGTATATATCACATTGTCCACCATACAGGGTTAACAGATGTGACATAGCCGAGAGACTGGGGTGCAAATCTATACCGCTAGATGTGACATCAATGCCAACTGAACAACGTTAGCAACCCTTGCATTACTCAGGGAACACTCTCAACCCATGTCTCATACACACACACACACACACACACACACACACACACACACACACACACACTTGCCTAGGCAACAGCCGCTAAGTTTGTAGTACCCTGCATATTGCCCACTGATAGTATCCATGGTGTGATTGCAGTGGGCTACAGAGGGCATGGCACCCTGTCCATCAGTCCAATAGGCATGTATATGCTGACAGTGCACCTCCCCCATGTTCCCCACTGTTGTGCTATCAAATGTGACCCACAAGGGACATACCATGACTGAAACACAAGCCCTGTATGGACATATGCCACTGACACCAGGGAATACCGGTATCATGCTATCAATGTAGGTGCAGGATCAACCTGCTGTCCAGTAACAGTTCCTGCCACATGAGGCTAGGACTGGCACATCTGATGATAACAATCTGTGTACACAACATGGGCCAGATACCCCAGGTACAATTCCACATGTCACTGTACATGCATGTGGGAGGTGTGCACATCCCAGACACTGTCCATATCATGGACTAAGGAACACATACATGGCAAGCAATGCACAGTGATGGCCACGTGCAATAGTCACCCAGGTGACTGGATGGTGAATGCAATATCCACCTGTATGGGCAACTCCAGACACTACACACCTGAGTCACAGTGCAGACCATTGTCATGTGGCCTGATGCCAAGTCATATCCATCCCCTAGCCTTGTATAGCCATCTGGAACCATCAACCACAACACACCCATGAAGCAGTGCACCCATGCATGTCAGTACAGGCACCCATGTCTGTGTGTGTGGTGTATGATGCATACGACCACATTCACACTCATTACAATCCCAGTGGCATACTGAAGCATGCTGTCTGATGTCAGACACCTCCACATACCCTTTGCACATATAACCTCTGTATGACCCTGTGGTGCATGTGATACTTGCACAGTACTGTGTTGTGGCAATCCCACTAGTGATGAGGTGTATTCTTGGCCCTGCCAAGTGTGTCAATGTGTGTGTGTCCCTGTGAGAGTGTGGCTGTGTTGACGCTGACACCTGTTCATGCGGACAGGCACATGTACTACTCCTACCACATAGCTACCATATCCCTGTTGCAGATGTTACTCATCATCACATATACGTTCTGAGAGCTCCCCAACTTGTAACCTATGTGGCACATCCAATAACTGCATGGACATGTGATAGCACTACATAGTCGTCAGGGGTTTGATACCCTGTACTGGTAGATGTGTGACACAAACATGCTTACGTTTTACTCTCCCACCCCTCTCTGGCTTTTCTGTGCCTTTGTCTGCCTCTCTCACTCCCTCTCTGGTGGACGTGGAGATGTACACCTGCTTTGCTTAGGCAGCAGCATGTGTGTTTTAAGTGATGCTCAGGATCAGCTGATGGCCTTTGCATGAATTGCAGCCCTCCTCTAGCTGATTGCTTGTGGAAAAGCTGTGCTAACATTCCCATAGCCAATTGCATGAGAAACACATACCAATATCTAGGAATATCATGTTGGTGTTGGGCCTTTCATTCACTGTGAGCAGGAACTCGATCTGTTGTTTGGCAAACAGCATCTCAGATGGATTGGGGTTTACCTCTAACAATATACACTGTGGAAACAAGCAAACACACACAGGAGGGAGATGTGCCTGACCTGACTACAGACTGTAAGTGCTGCTATACTGCATTTAGAGTAATGTTGGTTTAACAGGGTGTGTGTGGATATGGCTGTCTTACATGTTTTCATACCTGCCATGTCAGTGCTATGTTTATGAGGGAACACCCATCTGTAGAGCCATCTGCAGACTGGCCAGTGTGTGGTGCCTTTTGTTTCAGGTGTTACCCACAGAGCACCTATCTGTGAACTGCAGAGGGTAGTGTGAGGACTGCAATCTGTAGATGGTGACAGCCGTGAGAGTTACTGACTTCATATCCCTCATAGGACATATGGTGCAACAAACCCTGTTACAACAGTAAATGTATGAGGCTATCTCAGCAACATGTCAATATTGGCCCTGTGTAGGTGCCTCCAGCCACAACCCTGTCAACCTTTATACATATGTCATGCAGTAAGGGGTGCATATGTACTGTACATCATAATTAGTGTCATCATATCTGATAACAAGCCAGTGAGATATCAGACTGCTACACATGTAATGTATAGTAAGAGTTATATATGATGTCATAACCTGGACATTCTGTGGTTGTGTGTACAGTACTGAGGTCTGTGTACTTCTGGTGATTGTCGGCAATGTGTGTATTGTTAATATGTACCTTGGCCTTTGTACACACTGTGGTAGATGTCATTGTTCTTGGTCCTTTTTTATCTGACATTACATGCTGATCCACTGTATGTTACCCTATCGGCTTACATGTTTGTAGGGCCATACACGCACATGTCCCATACCACAGACAGGCATTGGACCACACTGTGTAGTGGCCCAGTATATGTAGGGTTAGTGTGAGAGTGGCACATATGAGGTTGGTGTTGAACAGATAGTCCATATACTGTAATAATATGCTAGCATGCCATATGTAGCTGTGGCTGTGTTCACATTGGTTGTGGTTATACACTCACTTTCACACAGGTTTATGTTACTCTATACTATGGCATACCTGTAAAGCCTGCTATGTATGCAGGTACATGTGCATTCCCCATAGGAAATGTAGGCCAGTGTTGAGCCTGTCTGCCTGTAGCCTGCACAATGCTTTGTTACATGCCTAGCAGCTTAGTGTACTTACCCAGTGAGATGTAACATCCAGATACTTTTCAGATATACTGCTGCCAGGCCACCATAATAGTCATGTATGTCAGACAGAGCAGTGGGACACTGTACAGATGTATGTCAATATCTAGTGGGTGGTATGTGGCCATGGCACCTCCGAACCTGTGGTTATTATGTGACAGGACAGACAGGGAAGTGTGAATGCATATCCTATGGGGGCACTTGTATAGCGGTAGTTACGTGTTATACCCATCTACATGACTGTTAACATCCACATTGTCAGGACTGGTCCACATGTCTTGCACTAGGGGGTTATGTGTATACCTCTGGACTGTCCAGGGTGTATCAGACTGTCCACATATATTCG
>NC_056735.1:220118494-220122268 GCF_019279795.1 Protopterus annectens
GACATAAGCATTCTTATCACATAACAGAGGGGCTTCCTTCTATTGTAAATATGTAAATTTAACTGATAGTTCTTCCTGTAGTAGAAAACTAACCCACTCCAATAATCACTAAGTCTTCCTTTTCTTTACTTTCATCACTTTCAACTCTGTCTCAGGCCATACTTCTCTTTTATCTTCTGACTTCAATTTCTCTAAAGTAAATACCTTGCTTTGCAGGTATTACTGCATTTACATGAATCCTTGCTACTTTAAATACTTATTTTTTTTACAATAAAAGATTTTAACCCATGCAAAAGATATACAACCACATTTTATGTACTGTATAATCTTTGAAATATTGTATTTGAATATTTTTGTGCCTTCTGCACTGAGGTCATTGCTGAAAAGTGTGCACGGAAAAGATTACCCACCCTGACAACAAAGAATAAATGGACAAGACTTGACTCAACTTTGAAGTTGAATGGAAAGTAAAATTCATCTTAGAAATTATTTGAATTTCTAGCCCTGCTAAATTATGGCATCAGAATGGCTCTTCGGAAAGGGCTGCTGATTTTCACCCAGATTATGCCCTTCCAATTATTGCTAGTTGTCTTTTTTCAATGTTGCTGTTGTTGTGTCTTTCAGCTTTTCCTGGTTAGGGGGTCACCACAGCGGAACTCTGGTCCGCTAATGATTGGCAGTAGATTTTTACGTGACAAGTTGCTGGCCCTGATGCACAACCTTCAACGAAGGTACTCCCATTCACGCATGTCTCCACAAAGAAAACACTCTAGCTGAAAATCGAACAGGACGTCTTACTGTGAGGCGATAACGCTACCGCAGCACCACCACCGCAGTTGTCTTTTTTCAATAAACATCTTTATTAAAATATTACATATGACATAGGGAATCTTACATTTATATAAATGAAAAGCAAACAACATTGACACCACTTCGGTTGCAAACATTATACATCACAGACACCATTGAAACAATGGTAGTTGCAAACATTATGCATGACTTATAATCTGTCCAGTCATTGTCAGTTAAGCATTATATGCCTCATTCAAATCCTGCCTCATAAACCTTGTTCCTTCCCTGCATATATTGTTACCACAGTTCCCATTTTTTCTATGTAGTTTTCTCCATCCCTTTTTTTTAAATCCCATTTCCAGTTGTTTTATCTCTGTTACTATATTCAGTACTTCTAGTAAAGTTGGTCTAGACTTTGATTTCCATTTTCTAGTAATTGCTTTTTTGGTAGCCACCATAATTAGACTCAGCAAGGCTATACTATGTCTAGAAAGTTCTGATTCTGTATCACAGCTTAAAAAAATCATCTCTCCAGTCAACCCAATCCACTCACCCAGCATTTGCGACAGAGTGGTTCACAGGGAATCCCTAAAGACTGCCAGCTCATTACACTCCCAAAAAATATGTTCCCAGCCATCTCTTTCTTGCCCATTACACCTCCAACATTTGCTATCCACCTGGGGAAAATTAAGTTATTGTTAGTTGTTTAGTCTCAAATTTAGAAGAACTACAGATAATATTTAACAGAATGTAGAGGTTTGTGCTGAATTTGCATGCTGAATTTATATGCAAGTGCACATCTTTGTCATTTCTTCACTAAGTAAGCTCTCTTTTTCTGTTTTCAGACACTTTTTGTCAAAATACTTATTTATTTGCTTGCATACTTACTTGTTAAGCAAGTAAGCCCTCTAGACACACATACCCCCATTTTAGGGGTGACACAGGAGTATTGTCTCATGAAATGACTTGCTGAGAGTGGTAGAGTAGGGCAGACTGAAGCTGAGGAAATCAAACTGTGGACTATAGGAAGCAGCTTGCTTACAGCTCATAGCCTTAACCCTCTCAGTTAAATGCAAGATCAGCAGCTCACTTCTCCTTCACCACCTTCTCTATTAAAAACTGAAACGTTAGAGTATCATATCCGAACAGAGTGCAGATTCTATAAAACCCGTTCAGTTTATACCACATCCCCAAAGCAGCACACCATGAGAAGACTGACCTGTCAATTTCAGAACAGGGCCACAAGATTCAGCTCATTCTCCACCTAATCTCTTTATACAGCCTGTAGATGGCTGACCTTACAATCACATTAAAAACCTCTTGAAAAATAATTCCATCTTTTGTTTTGCATACTGGTGTTAACTTTATTTTAATATAGTGCTATTTATTTTGCTTTGCTATGTATTAGTCTATCTGCTTGTGTGCTCTAATATTTTAAAGTTCATTTTAATGTATTCTATAAAAACTATTGACTTTCTGATACACTTTTACATTTTAACCTGTCATGTTTCATTACACTGTACTACCTGCTATAATATGCCCATTAAAAATAGGTTTATTCTGGTACTTTGCCCATGGCTGAGAAAGGTCTTTAGCCTATCTTTCTACTTACAGAATGAACTAACCAACTAACTTACTTACTCATTGACTAACTAACTAAATGCCTGGTATGAATCATTAACTATACATAGGGCCAGATTCAGGAAGCCTCCGTGTAAGAGTTATAACTCTTACACGGAGGCTGCAGTTAAACTGTGTGATGTCAGCATGTCATGCATATGCATGAGGTGCATGAGGCATGCTGAATCACACTAGTAACTCTTACACGGTCCGTAGAGAGTAGGGGCGTGTCTGTAGGCTAAGCTCTGCAAGTGGACACGCCCCCGGAAAACTAGAATGGCTGAAAGTAAACAGCCACGAGAAAGGCCATGAAAATGTGAATAAACACACTATACAACACATGCCCCGACTGGCCATCAGTGTATAAAGTGAAGAGATGTCATAAAAGTAAATGAAAACCTTTTTTTTTTTAAACCCGTAAATGTTTGCTACTGTGTGTGGTGTGCTACTAAGCGCAATCACAGTTAGCAGTCAGTGGAAAAGGATATAAGAACTAAATATGCAAAGTAAGCCAAGAAATAATAGCTTAGTGGTAGAGTACCCACCCTATGAGTAGGCAGGCAGGGTTCGAGCCCCTACAACAACCTTTTTTTTACTTGTAAATAAGCACCAAAAGCCCCAGACAGTATTGTACAAATGTAAATGTATTCCCTTTTGTAAAATGGAATGAAATAGAGCATATATTTTGAAGTAACATAAGAATAAAAATAGTCAGAAATGTACTGATAGCTAAGCTGCCGTGAGACAGAGTGCCCGTAGCCGAGTAGTGTTTAAAAGCTGCAAACTGCGTGCCCGTTGCCAAGCAACGGGTAAACAGGCTGAAACTGTGTGCAATTAGCTGAACATGTGTGTCACTAGCCAATTAAGATTTATCCCAGTGCACACCATTTGCGCCGCTCCCACAAGCTAACTGCCAGTGCGCGTTACCTCCACAAACGAGCGCAGAACAGGTTTAAAGTGCTTAAAAGTGCTTTTGGCATGTTTGATTGACAGGTCTTCAACTCATTTCTGTCAGGAAAAGCAAAAGCAGTTGCCAGATTCGAACACAGGATACCATGCACTAGAGTCAAGGAACTAAACCACCAAGCCATGACAGCAATACCTAGAAAAGCAGAAATAGCATATATATGGGATAAAACCCAGAATGGAGCATGAGAAAGCATTTTCAGTGAAGTAGATACAATTCCAAAACGGCCAATCAGAGAAATGTGCGGGAAAAGCAGCATATATAAGCCCCATAGGCGGGAATACACAGCATAACTGATTGTAGAACAGACTTGCAGTCAGCATGAGTGGAGTAGGTGAGGGACGTTGCTTTCGAGCACAGCGTTGGGCGTTGAGGAGTCCAGATACATGGTCTGG
>NC_056735.1:220122281-220274781 GCF_019279795.1 Protopterus annectens
TTTAGATAGCTGTCTACATTGGGCTCGTAGAGAGGCTTACACTACTCTTAAACTCCGTGTAAGCCTTCCTGAATCTGGCCCATAGTCTTTCTAAAGTGACCCGGTAGTTTGAATCTAGATAACCAATTTGCTCAGTAAAAGAGAGCAGAAGCTGTGGTAATCTAACAAATGCCTGAATTTCCTTGGTTACTTGGTAGTCTTAAATGTTAATGAAGAAATAAAACACAAAAGGACTGTCAAAAACGTTATATGTTAGCCTCTTTTAGAAAAGAAGATCTGCTTTAAAATTGTACTCTAGTAAATTGTTGCTGGTAGCACAAAGCATCAGGCATGACTGTATTATTGTTTTTAGTAAATAACTTGCCAAATGTCACATATCAGATGGATTCTATCTTCCATACTCAGTTGTCTTTTCTTACTGTAGGAGGTTTGTCACAAAAGTGAAAATATCTGACTTTTACAGATAAGGATGCAGTAGCAGGGAATATAAACATACCTAAGGTGTTTGTTTTTGCAACTGTAGTGCATTGCAGTATAATACAGAGTGAATGACTTATGTAGTCAATAGTAAAGTTTCCTAGGATGCAACATATTTGATGATTACAGCAAACTCTAGCGAATTAGATAATGAAAAAAATGTGTATGGACAACAGAGTAAGCACGTCAAAATAAGAAATTAATTTGAGTTCCACGTTTCACAAGTCACTGTATGAAATTATTAAAGGCTGGATCCTTCCAAAAGCAGTAATATGACATTTGCACTTTTTAGAAGGCATGCAGAGCAAACCATAACTAGACAAATTACCATTATTTGGAATTTGTGGAAGGAAGCTATAATTCTCATAATGATTTGCAGTCTATTCTGACAGGGACAGAAATAACTTTAGTGCTGTCAGTCACATTAGAAGCAAACACTGACTAAAATTAACCTTCTATGTCATTTTAGGAAATGCTAACCACAGGCCAAAGACTTGAATATATGATTTATTAACAGCATGCAAAATATCAGTGTATGCTTCAGCCACCAGCTTAGTCCAGATGAGGCAATGGGCCAAAAAACATTTTCAACTGGAGATGAAACAAACATCAGTCAATACAGAAGTTTCTCTGCAGCATACAAGCAGCAAGTCAGTATAAACTAACAAATTGACATTAATGATGCAGCTTCTGCTTTAGCCAGAATGATGTTGTGTCTTATCATGTATTCCAGCCTTAATGGTTAAAAAGCAAGCTTAAGTACAATGAGGTGTGCACATGTACTATGCCGCACAGTACTTATGGCTGTATCACATGCTCAGATCTTATAAGGGCATATTTAAATTCATCTTGCAAGACCTAGCTCGGGTATATCTCAGCTTGCTGTAAGAAAGGCTAACATGTGTCATCTTATAACGTAATAAGAATAATTCACCATGCACAGTCTTACACCCCCTCCACATGCGAACATGTTTGTCAACACACACACACACACACACACACACACACACACACACACACACACACTCGTGTGTGTGTCGTGCGCATTTGCTCTAGCCGATTAGCTGATTTGGTCAAATTGACTAATGAAACACCCTGACCACAAGTAAAACTGTGAAAATGGGACTGGCAGTATGTGTGTGCGTGTGTGTGTGTGTGTGTGTGTGTGTGTGTGTGTGTGTGTGTGTGTATATACAGTATATAAATGTATATATATATATATATATATATATATATATATATATATATATACACATATATCTGTATATATGCCTTAGGAACAGGTCCATGAGGAAAGCAAAACTCTGCAAACCCTATACAAATTAATATTTTATGTTAAAACACTTCCTCTGCCCCTCCTCACACCTCGTAGCATGCAAAGTAAAAAACACTTTGTTTTTTTAAGTGAGTAAGCACCCCTGCACCTTTCATATGTTCCCCACACCCCTGCTAATTATATATCCAAACTCAGAGATATAGTAGATCTTTGTGTGCATTGTACCTAGTCAGCCACTGTAGCTAGATAGCATGTGCATATAGGTTACTGAGCATGTGCAAGATCAGTGCCATTTTGTATAGTCAGTCAGGGTGAATGCAGGCATGAAAGGAGATGCACATGTATGCTCATAACAAAAGCTCAGATGATATTCAAATACCCACATCCCGCCCCCACCTCCTGCACAAAAGACCACAGTGAAGAACTTCTCAAAAGCAAACTTCACACTTCTTAAGACTGAAGTGGTATCTTTCAAGGCCCCTGGGCCAGTGGAAACCACAACCCACACTGCTGAATCCTTTGCAAATGCCTTCTATGGGCACCTTCAAGAATGCATGGATCATGCAATCCCAAATAAAACCAAGACCCATTCCCCCAAAGGCAGGCCGTCTGGTGGACCCCAGCCATAAACAAACTTTACAACAGGAGGAGGAAGCTACTACATGACAGAGCAAAATCCTAAAGGAAGGCATCTCTGATCAGTACTAGCAAAAAACTACGATCACTCATAAAATCATCCAAGGCCAACTTTGAGAGAAAAATCGCAAAAGACACAAAAGACAATCACAAGGCCTTCTTTAGCTATGTTAGAAACCTGGGTGTTAACTCCCAGATATGCTCAGAGTTAGTCCAAAATGACAGAAAATACACTGAACCCACTGACATTGCCAACATTCTGGCAGACAGGTTCAGTGCAAATTTCTCCTCCCTTTCCCAAAAGGAGAAATAACTATCCCAGCAGAGTGTAGCCTCCCTAACATCTCAGATGCCCAGGTGAGAGCAGCCCTCTCTAAAACTAAAAACACACCATCAATGGGACCGGATGGTGTCCCCGGCTGTGTGCTACATGAACTCCAAGAGGAACTAAACCCACACATAAGGCTGCTGTTTAATCTTAGCCTTACTACAGGATATGTACCCAAAGAGTGGCGTGACGGCAACAGTGGTCCCACTGCAAAGGCGGTGCTTCTACGGACCCTGGAAATTACCACCCCATAAGCTTGATGAGCCTGGTCTGCAAAGCTATGGAGAGGATCATTATGGAACTCATAAACAAAGACATTGGGGACCTACAGACATTGGATCCTACCCAATTTGGCTTTGTCAAGGGCAGATCCTGCCTTTTGAACTTGGTCGACTTTTTTGAAACAGTCACTAAGGCCATTGATGAGGGTAAGGCAGTTCACACAGCCTACCTTGACCTTGCAAAAGCCTTTGACACAATACCCCACTCGGGCATCATAGACAAACTCACCAGCTTAAATGTAAAACAATATGTCACAAGATGGGTTGCAAACTGGCTCAAGGACAGAACCCACAGGGTCAGAGTTGCTGGAGCTATGTCAGACTCTAAGCCAGTCACAAGCGGTGTCCCACAGGGCTCAGTCCTGGGACCCCTCTTGCTCGGCATTTATTTTTCCGAGGTGCAGGCAAACATAGGAGGATTGTGGCTGACAAAGTTCGCAGATGACTGCAAACTGGGCGCCATAATTGATATTCCAGCGGACACAAACATCCTTCATAGAGGCCTCATAGAAACGGATAATTGGTGCCAGAGCCATGGCCTTAAGCTGAACGCCAAAAAATGTATAGTCATACCCTTTGGGAAAAACAAGGTACTGACAAATTACCACATAGGCAGTAATCCATTAAGTACGGAAGAGGTAATCAGGGACCTAGGGACCCAGGTTGACAGTAACCTCTCATTTGACACTTACATTGCCAAAGTGGTTAGGAAGACCTTCTATATTGCCCACCTTATCATGAAGGGTTTCACATCTAGATCAAGAGAGGTCATTGTGCCCCTGTATTCTTCTCTTATCAGGCCAATGATTGAGTACAATGCCCCGTTTGGGATGTATCTCACCCGACACCTGCAGCAGTTGGAAAGACCCCAAAAGTTCCTCACCAAGAGGATAAAGGGTCTTAAACATATGTCATATGCTGCCCGACTGAAAAAACTCCAGCTGTATTCAGTCGCATACCGCCTACTCAGAGGTGATCTGTGCCTGACGTACAAGGCCATGTCCAATCCTGAATTAATGGACATGCTCCACCTTAGAAAATCCAAATCCATCAGAACCATGAGAACAAGTGACTTAAACCTCAACACAGAAATAAATAGAACGTGCTGGAGGGACAGATTCATAACCCAGAGGCTCCCTACACTCTGGAACAGAATCCCAGTCCATGTTAGGCAGAGCCCCTCACTGACTCTATTCAAGAGAAATCTCGACGAGTGGATGGGAGATCGTAGGTTTACCCCGGGGGTCATCTCTGTGTCACTACTAGACAGAGGCATAGTAAACTAAACCCTAAAAGGGTGTAGTATTCTCATCCTAAGGGGTGGTGTAAGCCACATACACTCTGGCTAGGCTTATAAATGCCCTAGGGCAGATAGCCTAGTACGAACCTATGAACCTATGCACCTATGAATGTGTTTATCTGAGAAACTTAAACACAGCGCTTAAATGTCTTCATCAACTAATGTGCAGAGTAGAAGAAGTAGCCATTCTCATGCCAAATGCCACTGTTTTTTCCTGTCTTAGATGCAAAAAGTTCATTTTGGCAAATTTTGCTGGATCACAAATCTTCATTGTTAAACACTTTCTGTACATCATTTGGTAGATACAGATTTCTGAGAATGCCATTTGGAATAAATTCTGCCAGTGAAATATTTCAACAATGGATGGAACAAATGTTTTCAGATTATCTATGTGCGATTATAGTAGATGACATTGTTGCAGGGGGCAACGGTTAAGTCGAATATGATAGAAATCTCAAGAAAATTCTGAACTGTGCACATGAAGTGAATCTTAAACTGAATCCTTAGAAATGTAAATTCAAACTGAAAGAAGTTACTTATGTGAGTCATTTGTTTACCAGTTCTGGCTTACAACCAGATCCATCTAAGCAAGCAGCAGTTATTGAGATGCCAGTTCTAGAATATGTCACATCTTTGTAACATTTTCTTGATATGATAAACTATTTAGGAAAGTTCATCCCAGACCTGAGTCAGCTTTCAGCACCATTATGTGAGCTGACACACAAAAATGTAAACTGGTTCTGGTCGGAACAACAGCAAAAAGCATTTGCCATTCTGAAACAGAAAATTGCCAGTCCACCCACTTTGAGATATTATGATGTTCACAAACATGTAACTCTTTCATATGCTGCTCAGAGTATGGCCTTGGTACAGCATGTCTTCAAGAAGGCATTCCAGTAGCCTATGCAGTCAGAACTTTAACCCAAGCAGAAATGCAGTATGCACAAATTGAAAAAGAGTTTTTGGCAGTAGTGTTCGTATGTTCGAAGTTCCATGATTATATTTATGGCAAACCTATTCAAACAGAGGATGATGACCAACCTCTAGTGACAATTCTGAAAAAGCCAATACATACAGGCCCAACATTCTTGCAATGCATGATGTTAAAATTGCAAGTGTACAATTTCAATATTGTCTATACAAAAGGCAAATTTCTATACATTGCTGATGCTTTGTCTAGAGCACCCAGACAAACAACAGAACAGCATGATAATAAGAAAGCAGACTGAAGTCATGGAAGTCAGAAATTTTTTCTCAACACCTCTTGATGAACTTAGAAATCATGCATCTTCAGACTCAGTTCTTCAGAAGCCGAAACATTTTATCAGTCAAAGATGGCCAGCATGACAAACTAGTTTACCACTTGACATACAGAAGTATTTTCCTTACAGAGATGAGCTTATGATGGAAGATGGAATCATCGTGAAAGGTCCTAAAGTGGTAATTCCTTCAGCATTACAACAGGAATATATCAAAATTTGGAATCGTTGTCACCTGGGTACTGATTCAACCAAAAGAAGGGCAACAGACACAGATATAGAGAAGGAAACTCTAGCATGTTCCATTTGCAACAGTACTGAACTGCATCAACAAAAAGAACCACTTCAGCCAAACCAGATTCATGAACTACCATGGTCAACAGTTGCTACTGATACTTACAAATGGAATGGTCAGCATTACTTAGTGTTAGTAGACCCTTATTCGGATTGGTTTGAAATTGATCTTCTTCCTAACTTAATGTCCACCACTGTCATTATGAAATTGAAGAGATCATTTTTCAGTTTACGTTAGTGTGCACAAAGTTGTATCTGACAATGGTGCACAGTATACAAGTCAGCAGTTCAAGAATTTTACTGAATCTTGGTACTTTGTCCATGTTACTAGTAGTCCTGAGTATCCACAGTCTAATGGATTAGCTGACTGTGCAGTTCAAAGTGCTAAGTACTTGCTTAGAAATCCAGGAGAGATGGTATCAATGTTTTTCTTTATCTAGTTAATCTCAGAAACATTCATCAAGATTATTTGCTTGGTTCACTTGCTCAGAGATTGATGTCCAGACAGACAGACTAAAACAACTCTTCTGATCAGTAAACATTTATTGATTCAAAATGCAAAGAACAACAGAATAATCAAGACTCAACTTTTGAAAAAAAACGCCATTCACAGAAGTTGTACTATGATAAATCCAGCAAACCTCTCAGACCATTAAGACAAGGTGAGATCATGACAATCCAAAGATCTGAAGGATATGACCAAGTTGGAATTGTCAAAAATATTTGTGAAGAACTGAGATCTTACATCATACAATCTGATGGAATGAATTTCAGAAGGAATCAAAGACACATATTACCAGTCTCCGAACCAGTGACACAGCAGATTGCCTGTGGCAGAGACTCTATTTCTCTACACTTGTTCAAATTCTACAGGAGAGTGTATCTTCTTCAAGTAATCCTGATATAATCCCCAAAGTTCCAATTGTAGAAGATTCCCCAGAGACTGTCCCTATTGCTAAACCCAGTCAAAGTTTTTATGTGAAAAGATCGGGTAGAATTTCCACACCCATTCTGAGATGCACAGCGACTTGGACTTGAATTAATTTGTTGTTAAATGTTGATGTGATGTCTAGCTTGTAAAAAATGTTTGTTCTCATTTTGCATGTCAAACAAATCAAAGAGGGAAGATGTAGATAATTGTGTGTATTGTACCTAGTCAGCCACTGTAGTATAGCATGTGCATATAAGTTACTGAGCACGTGCAAGATCAGTGCCATTTTGTACAGTCAGTCAGAGTGAATGCAGGCATGAATGGAGATACACGTGCGAGTGTGTTTGAAGTAATGAATCAGTCAATTAGCTTAAATATATTTTCCAGTAACAGGTCCTGATATGTTTATGTACAATAAACAATTTGAGTCCATCACAGTGCCTCAGTGTCTCATCTGAATACAAGAGACATGTGACAAAGATGACATTAAGACATAGATTAATGCTCTTCCGACTATGCATACACACAGTTATACATAAAGGCACACACACTAGTTGATTGTTGTGCAATTTGAACCTCTACCTAACTAGTTCAGCTGCAGAACACAGTACTTAACATTCACACCATCACAGAAGTCTATGTTTTCATTGTCATAGTGGTCTTTAGAGAGGATGATATCATCATAATGTTGCAGATAGCATATACTATTGAGACTTGTGTGCAATGTCTGGACTTCAGATTTGATTTTTTGCTTGCAATGTAAAAAAATACTTTAAATGTCATCTTTTTAACCTATATGAAATAAGCTGTCATGAATGCATGTTGTAGAACTGAGACACACATGTACTTGTTTCTCAATATGTTGTGTACATAACACACTCAGTCTCACACACACACACACACACACACACACGCATACACACACACACACACACACACACACACACACACACACACACACACACACACACACACACTTTGGAAATAGGAAGAATGTAACTGTTAATGTATGTGTGTTCATATTCTGATGAATTGATGTCCACAATAATAGTTGTTTTCAGACAATATTAATGTGTTTTGATGAGTGATGGCCAATGGTTAGTGCGAGTATAAAGCCATATCAAATGTAACAATGCAGTTGTGCTCTTTATTTCTGTAGTGCAATTGATATCTATTGACTGAGACATCATTTGCAAGTACATTGCTGTAGGGCACGTCAGTCAGAGTAAGTATGTCTTTGGTGAATAACAAGTCACTTCCCTTCTGTTTTAATTAAGAATGTAATTTAATGGAATGGAGGATAACTGGGCAATAACCATATTAATACATGCCAAACACCTGTTTACATAGTGCATCGCTGAAAAACTGATTACCGTGAAGGATGGCAAAGTGTCAGACCATGCGAGATTCCCATTTCATGAATACAATGAAAAAAATGTTGAATTTGTTCATAAAGGGTTGCGGGCTGCATGAAAGAGCTCTGAGGGCCGCATGCGGCCCACGGGCCGTGGGTTGGACACATCTGCTCTAACATGTTCCATTTGCAACAGTACTGAACTGCATCAACAAAAAGAACCATTTCAGCCAAACCAAATTCATGGTCAACAATTGCTACTGATACTTTCGAATGGAATGGTCAGCATTACTTAGTGTTAGTAGACCCTTATTTGGATTGGTTTGAAATTGACCTTCTTCCTAACTTAATGTCCACCACTGTCATTACAAAATTGAAGAGATAATTTTTCAGTTTACGTTAGTGTGCACAAAGTTGTATCTGACAATGGTGCACAGTTTACAAGTCAGCAGTTCAAGAATTTTACTGAATCTTGGTACTTTGTCCATGTTACTAGTAGTCCTGAGTATCCACAGTCTAATGGATTAGCTGACTGTGCAGTTCAAAGTGCTAAGTACTTGCTTAGAAATCCAGGAGAGATGGTATCAATGTTTATCTTTATCTAGTTAATCTCAGAAACATTCATCAAGATAATTTGCTTGGTTCACTTGCTCAGAGATTGATATCCAGACAGACAGACTAAAACAACTCTTCTGATCAGTAAACGATTATTGATTCCAAATGAAAAGAACAACAGAATGATCAAGACTCAACTTTTGAAAAAAAACGCCATTCACAGAAGTTGTACTATGATAAATCCAGCAAACCTCTCAGACCATTAAGACAAGGTGAGAATATGACAATCCAAAGATCTGAAGGATATGACCAAGTTGGAATTGTCAAAAATATTTGTGAAGAACTCAGATCTCACATCATACAATCTGATGGAATGAATTTCAGAAGGAATCAAAGACACATATTACCAGTCTCCGAACCAGTGACGCAGCAGATTGCCTGTGGCAGAGATTCTATTTCACTACACTTGTTCAAATTCTAGAGGACAGTGTATCTTCTTCAAGTAATCCTGATATAATCTCCAAAGTTCCAATTGTAGAAGATTCCCCAGAGACTGTCCCTATTGCTAAACCCAGTCAAAGTTTTTATGTGAAAAGATCGGGTAGAATTTCCAGACCCATTCTGAGATGCACAGTGACTTGGACTTGAATTCATTTGTTGTTAAATGTTGATGTGATGTCTAGCTTGTAAAAAATGTTTGTTCTCATTTTGCATGTCAAACAAATCAAAGAGGGAAGATGTAGATAATTGTGTGTATTGTACCTAGTCAGCCACTGTAGTATAGCATGTGCATATACGTTACTGAGCACGTGCAAGATCAGTGCCATTTTGTACAGTCAGTCAGAGTGAATGCAGGTATGAATGGAGATACACGTGCGAGTGTGTTTGAAGTAATGAATCAGTCAATTAGCTTAAATATATTTTCCAGTAACAGCTCCTGATATGTTTATGTACAATAAACAATTTGAGTCCATCACAGTGCCTCAGTGTCTCATCTGATTACAAGAGACATGTGACAAAGATGACATTAAGACATAGATTAATGCTCTTCTGACTATGCATACACACAGTTACACATAAAGGCACACACACAAGTTGATTGTTGTGCAATTTGAACCTCTACCTAACTAGTTCAACTGCAGAACACAGTACTTAACATTCGCACCATCACAGAAGTCTATGTTTTCATTGTCAAAGTGGTCTTTAGAGAGGATGATATCATCATAATGTTGCAGATAGCATATACTATTGAGACTTGTGTGCAATGTCTGGACTTCAGATTTGATTTTTTGCTTGCAATGTACAAAAATACTTTAAATGTCATCTTTTTAACCTATATGAAATAAGCTGTCATGAATGCATGTTGTAGAAATGAGACATACATGTACTTGTTTCTCAATATGTTGTGTACATAACACACTCAGTCTCTCACACACACACACACACACACACACACACACACACACACACACACGCACACACTTTGGAAATAGCAAGAATGTAAGTGTTAATGTATGTGTGTTCATATTCTGATGAATTGATGTCCAGAATAATAATTGTTTTCAGACAATATTAATGTGTTTTGATCAGTGATGGCCAATGGTTAGTGCGAGTATAAAGTTATATCAAATGTAACAATGCAGTTGTGCTCTTTATTTCTGTAGTGCAATTGATATCTATTACTGAGACATCATTTGCAAGTACATTGCTGTAGGGCACGTGAGTCAGAGTAAGTATGTCTTTGGTGAATAACAAGTCACTTCCCTTCTGTTTTATTTAAGAATGCAATTTAATGGAATGGAGGATAACTGGGCAATAACCATATTAATACATGCCAAACACCTGTTTACATAGCGCATCACTGAAAAACTGATTACCATGAAGGATAGCAAAGTGTCAGACCATACGAGATTCCCATTTCATGAATACACCTTGAACTTGAGAATTTGTTAGGAATATATGTTATGTGAGACAGAGCTGACAGATACTATGCTGTTCATACTTTAGTTTATATTGGAAATGTTTTGTCATCATTTTTATTACATGAAGAACTGTTGCTATAGCCTTTCCCGTTTGCATGAAGTTAAGCAATGAACAAATGTGTTTCTTTGCTTAAATGGAAAAAAATACTAATATTTCTATTGCTTCACCTTCCTTTGCATAAAGAGAGTAAGCAGTGATGCACAGCCGTCAGCACTCTGGACAGTATTGAGTGTAAAAAAGCACATGCTGCCTAGCTTTCCCTGCGGGAGCAGGTATAAGGGCAGTCAGCTCATTATCATAACACAGAGTTCAAATCCAGCTCATTCAATTTTTTACAGACGGTGCCAAGATGGCATTATCTATGTAAATGTGATAATTACTGCAAATGTGGCAAACAAATGACTACAGCAAAGTATGTGTCTTCCACAATCTTTATCATTAATGCCTATCTTTATATAGTTGTACAACTATTAGCTATTTTGAAGGCCTCACTGCAAATCACAATTTAATTGTGTGTACTGCTTTCTAGGAATGACACGGTGTGGCACATGTTTTGAAATGATTATTTTTGACTCAACAGATATGCTATTTGTGTCTGGCGATATATCTTGAAAAGTGTGTGGAGTATGCTTTGTCACAGTAAGTACGGTTTGTACATCACATTGGATGAAGAATTCATCTAACATCACCTGAACATGTCAGAAACAGAATCCTACAGATGATTTTAAAACATTCCACAGTACATGAGCACTGATAAACTATTGAATTAAGTTAAAATGTTAGTATTATCCATTAGGACAGTCATCAGTCTATAGACAACATCCATCAACCTAATAGATGCTCACACGTACAGAGGAGTTGGACGGATGGGTTGAATACAAGGAGAGATGAAAGCACACCTAACAGTGTTTTTTTATGGCACATTATTAACATTACATGCTGTGTAGCATGAGGTGCATGACACAGGGGTACAGAAGGCTTAGGAGAGGGACAACACACTTATGACAAGCAGAACAAGGTTAGCTAAATTTGTGATAGCAGTGGGGATAGATGTCACTTCAGATACTCATTTTGTTGGCAGTAATCAATAAATCTCCATGAAAATCATAACTTTTGCAAATTTTAATATGTGGGTAATTAGATATATAAAACACATAAATCATCAAACAAAGAAATGATGACATATGTATCTGGAATTGAACCCTTGAAGATATTGTCAAAAAAAATCATCAGCCCACTGATTTATGTCAACACTCCACAGAGTAATTTGCATTTTTGTAACATTCAGCAGTCTAAATAACTGTCTGAGCAAATGTTTCAAAAGTACTGTCATTACTCTAGTTTAACTCTGTGTTACTGTAGTGCAGTCAGTTTAAGCAGCATTGCACGGGGATAACCAGACTAGTGCGTCCAATGGCAAACATTCACTAGGTTTTGCCATAGAACATGAACAGCCATGCACCACTGCTTCTCGTTGCTGCACAATGACCAAATCCATGTAAATGCAGAGGACAAAAGATGAAGGCTTTATCAGGGGCCATTTCTGTCCATGTGTGTGTTCTTTGATTCTATTTTTTGACCATATTAAAGATGTGAGAATAGGGTAGATAGGAAAATGGTGAAATGGGGGGAAAGTAGGGGGAAAGAACAAAGGGGAAGCAATACAGCCATTTGCAGGAGGGAATTAGGAAAGAACAATAGCTATCCACTTCTTTAACACTGTAATTTGAACATGTATAGGAAATTGGATGAATTTGTACTTTCACTAGAACACTGATGGGTGACAACAATGCAATCATATTTTATAGCCAATTGGACCAAATCAAGCATGTGAAAAGGCACATATGCGGAGTTAAAAAGCTATGTATGAGACAATTTGTTTTGTGGGACAGGTGCCCATTTGTTTTTTGAGGATTTCAAGAAGAGAAGAATGTTGGGGAAGGGACGTTAGAATGTCAGAATCAGGTAGGTAGGGGAGGTGAAGAAGCAGGTGCAGACAAACAGGACAAGTAAGACAGACACAGGAATGGTGATGGACACAAAAGGGTGGGGGGGCACCATGACTGTGGGTAGGTAGGGGACATCAGAATCAAATGCCTATCTAGCATGGGTGTGAATCTAGTCCTCAACCTCAGAACTGTCATCAGCTCCTTGTGAGATTGCTTGACATGGGGGTCTTTTCTGCATTCTAAGCAGCAACTTCTCCAGACAACTGAGGTGTGCAGCAGTGCTAGTTGCTAATTCCTCTCACACCATCCCTGGCAGCTCCTGGTAGGTGATGTAATACCCACCTCCACCAATACTCTCTGAGGGTACCAATGCACCAGCTGCTGGGGCAATGCTACCTGATGTTGATGGGTGCAGGTAGTGCAGGGGCTGCAAAGGCAGTTGCCAGGTTGTGTTTCAGATGTGCTGGGTCTTGGTGCGGCAGCCAGTGAGGGTTGGCAGGCTGAGCTGCAGTGGTTGGCCTACCTCCCTGTGGCTGAAAATCATTTTGTTTGTTGGCAGGAAAAGTATGACATCAGAATGGTATGCTCACATATACAAAAAATAAAAAAGAACTATAAAGGGTAGGGTGAGACAAAAAAAGGAAACAGATGATTAGAACCATTATATGTCACATAAATTCTTTATTAAAGATAATACAGATTAAGTTAATGATGTTAAATAATGATATTTTTGAAATTTGAATGTATTTGTTACTTGTGGGAATTAAACCCAGCAACTCTGAATACACAATTATACTTGCCTAATACAAGTACCTTGAGCTACAGAATAAAGCCTGCATGCTTGCTTTTACAGTTAAGATCTGTATGCTTGAGCTGCTAGTAATGTATGGAAGAACATACTTTTAATGCAGTCATGTTCATTTGTCCTGCCTCTGTGAGTCTTTCTAATCTTTCAGCATGTGCCTCCCTGTTCAATGAAATTTCCTGAGCAGCTGTAAAATAAATTAGGAGAGAAAAAGAGACGAAAGCATTATGCATACCAGTCTTTGCTATCTACAGCTTTCCATATCTGTTTACATGGCTTTATCTGTATACTTACACAACTGTGGGATGTCAGCAATTGTAAACTCATCCAGCCACTGGTTGAGTCCTACATGCTTGCTCCGTCAGGTCATTATAATGGTGCCTGCATTGCTTCCCAGTGCATGGCATGCCAGTCACACTGGAGATAGCCTTGGCTAGACTGTTCAAAGTCTCAGCCTTATACTGAGAACTGATATAGTCCCTCTGCAGCAGTCTATGGCTCTAGCAATTTACAAGGAGTGCAATGTATATTTTTGACTCCTCCATACCCCACCTTTGAGCCCTTGATTGGACACCATCCTTCCCAGCTCCTGCCATGTCTGCACAGGTCCTCTGACAATAATAAAAGTGTTTTCCTGCCAATTCATGATATTGTGTTTTACAGACAGTGTGCAAACCCAAACCCACAGAACCATGCCAACCTCATTTGCATGATGTTAGGTGGAAAGCAACATTGCCAATCAATGAGGAAAGCAGTTTATGAATTAGGAAGGATAATGTGACATTTTGCATTAATTTATGGCATGCATGCTGCTATACCTGACAACAATTTGTCCAGTAGTCAACAATGATATGTTAACTGACTTGAGTTTTAAGACCTGAATTTGTGGGTTCAATTTTATGACTTGACACATATTTTGTGTATCCTTGCACATTGAGAAATGTAATTTGTTCAATGGAGGATTCAAAGCTATGTGAAAAAGAGAATACATATATTTCCACATAAGTGTTTTTCCTCATTGACACTGAAGAAGTGTTTGCCAAACATGGTCATTACTAATATGCACCTTAAAGTGTGAGTGGTGCTATACTTCAATTAACCATGTATGTGTGTAACATGACAAAGTCCTGGTTTATGCACTCTAAGGTGTGATGCAGGAGCAATGAGTGACACTATACTAGAAATGCATATACTTGTATTACTTTCAGAGTAGATTTTTGAGGTCTGGTTCAGACCACAAAATACATTCTGTTTTATAGCTATAGTTGTGTTATAGGAGGTGTGTAGATGACTGTCAATAAACTATGAAATCCATCCCAGGCTAGAAAATACATTTTTAATTACAGAACCATAAGTGTTATGCTACACTAGTTATGCATGTAATACATATGATACCAGGTGCATGCTCAATCAACCTGCTATGCATAGTTATTGTTATGTATAATTATATTTATATTGCTATTTTTGTTATAAATTACAGTGGAACACCATTAACAAAAAGTGGAGTGTACTGGACTAGGACCCCGGCTCATCTGGGATTTTACCATGAACTTATACACGGTGCCACAGGGAAAGCTAAGCAGCAGCTACTTTATTTTCAGTCAGTACTGTCCAGAGTACTGATGGCCACACAATGCTGCTTAGCCTGTTTGCACAAAGAAAGGTAAAGCAAGTAACAATGTTTCCTTTTTTGCAAGTAATAATGTTTCTTTTTTTTCTTCAGCAGTGAACCCTGTGCACAGATGAACAATGCACACATGACTCAGGCAAAAGCGAATGTAGATTATTTCTGTTACTACTCATTATGATCATTTCTAAGTAAAAAATTGCTATGGAACTTGAACCACTGTCTACTTAGCCATTGTGCACCTCAATGTCTTTACACCTTGTGCTACATGCACAGTTGGCTCACAGCTATAATTTCTGTTGTTATTATTATCCAAGGTGCTAACCCCTGCACAGTGCTACTATGTGTGATTATGCTTCCTAAGGCACTTGACATTCATTTTTAAAATGTATGCAGTTCAACATGATTGTGCTAAGCCACGCACCATGCAAATGTTAAAAAGAGAAAAAAGTTAAACACTTCTTAAACAATTGCACAGCGCTGGATTAGAACTATCAGAGTAATGAAATTGCAGAACACAGTTGGAGTGCATTTTCTGTCTTTGCCACAGACACAGCTTTGTAACACCAATCAAATCATGTGCATACAAGCAATTCACATTTCCTCTACAGTATTCACAGGACATACACTTGTACATTCTCAGCAGCTGGTTGTACATGTGTGGCTTATCATTTATGAATATGTTTTCAGAAATGCAGCTCTGAATTCTCTTTGTATTGTGTTCATTCCTTCCTCATCTGTGCTGTAATCTCAGATATGCAGTTTATAGTGCATTTTCTATAATTTTCCCATTAAATGTGTAATAAAAATACAGGACAGTGAAAAACAATTTTCAGCAAAGGCAGGGGAACTTTTCTATTAGTGATCAAAAATGAAAAATGTGTGATATTTTGTTTCATTTGAATGCATGTTGAAGTTAGTTCCATATTTTGGAAGTATATCCTCACTGAAACACCCACTGCAGGGAGGGGTGTCTGAATTGTTGTATTTTCCTTCTCTTTCACATTAATCATTCACAGTTGCAAGCCATTATCAACTAACAATGGTGTAGAGCCTACACTATGTTTACATCTGAAACATGAAGTTAAACGTTTGGTATTCAGCAATTCTAATGAGATCACACCTCCCTTGTATCTTCACGGTGCTCAGAGGGCTGAATCTACACTATAAAAAGGTAACTGTGTAGCTAGAGAATTTGAAGGTATTCCTTTGAAGGTGATTTATCTGTAGAGAAGGCTTATAGTTTGGGTAAGGTATGCTTGTATTATTTAAGTACATTCTAAATGTTGTAAAATGTTACAAATGTATTTATATATCAAGCAGAAAATGGAGCTTTTATGAGCATGCACTTTTAGCATAAGCAAGTTTGGCAGGCATTTACATTTCAGAGACAGACAGGTTATACTTTCATCACAACTATTAGTTTTAAAATTTGATTTTACATTATTCTATGTTGTTAGACAGGAATGTAATGCATATGTCACTGACACTGGTGTTATGATTCTGAGATGACCCAGGGCAACCTCCACAGTAATGATAGGCACATTGAGAAGTGACTGTCAATCATAAACTGATTTTTCTGTTGTAAATGTATACACATCCTGATAATTGTGTGGAAAGCATATGCACATTACCTCTGTGGTATTCCTTGGTTTGTGCAAACCATCATATGTTTGGTGGTCCAAGAAGAAAACAAGTGTGTTTCAAGTGCTTTTCTGTTGAAAATGTGCATTCATCTTGACACTTCTGTGGGAAACATATATACATTATATATATGGTATTCCTTGGTTTGTACTCACCTTTGTTTGTGCATGAGGGGGAGGTGGGACAACCAACTAACCTTTAGTTGTACTAACTGAAAAGTGGGCTTCAAGTGTTTAATGTTGACAAAAGGGTACACAGATTGATAATTGTTTGTAATACATTAGTTATGTGATATTTATCTGTTTTATTTTTCTCTGTTTTATGTAACAGGATTTTGGCACCCAAGCCTATAAATCTATGAAACCCCCTTTCAGTGACAAAGAGAATGAAGTGATAATACAGGCTCAAAGGCACTGCAGAGCCTTTTTGGTTGAGAGAGGATGTGGGGATATGGCTGCCAGAAAGGAGATTTGGAACTAGTTAGTCAACAATGTCAGTGCAGTTGGTGGTTGCAGCAGAAATTGTGAACAGGTGTGGCATTGGGCCACTAATGTTTCCACAGCCCAGAGGAGGGCAGCCACAGTTCATAGGTTCATAGGTTCATAGATTCATACTAGACTAACTGCCCTTGTTGGCCATTTTAAGTCTAGCCAATTACCCCAAGCAAGAATCAAACCTTGCACCCTGTGTCTGTAAGTTGCCTGAGAACAGCTGGCTACAGGGGTGGACTTGTTAAATAGCCCCCACTGACACCAAATGAGGAGCTCCTGTCCACTGTCAGAGCTCCGGATAGCTCAGTAGAAACAGCACACCATGTGCTTAATGTTGGTGCTGCTGTGGCTGGGAGGCCAAATATGTCCCAGGAGCAGCTGGTAAGCTTATATATGGTAAGTTTTATATTTGCTTCTAGAATAAAATATAGAACTTGACTAATACTTCCTGTGAAATTTGTTTGTATCTGTACCTATTGACAAGTAAATGGAGTTATATAAGAGAGTTGTTCAGTACACATGAGTGTGGGTGGATGTGTCAGACAAGTTTCAGTTTCAGCTATTTCTTAGAGGACATATAGGCAACTGTGTATTCATTGTCCCCCTGTGTTATTCCCATTGTGATGCTTAATTTCTATAATTTCCTTGCTTCAGTTGTGCCAGGACCATCCTCCCTGCAAAGTGTGGAGACATCTGCACATGGTAAGCAAATGTTTATTTGCTTTCTACTGACCATTCTTTAGATATATAACTATCTGTATGTATGAAGAGGGTGTAATGAGTGTCATTATTGCTGTATCATCTGCAATTGTGTGACCAGTGTTACTTTGTTTTTTTTATATATATATATATATATATATATATATATATATATATATATATATATATATGTGTGTGTGTGTGTGTGTGTGTGTGTGTGTGTGTGTGTTTATATATATATATATATATATATATATATATATATATATATATATATATATATAGGTTTAATATTTAATGTAGTAGTAATTTCATTCTTGCATTTACTGCTTATTATCACAGGTGATCCTGACTGTGTAAGTGTAGGACTCCTACCACCTGATGTCGGATTATTGGAAGGCTCTGATGATGATGATGGCTAAACGGAGGCACAGTCAGGGGGTGCATTAGTTGAATCTGACTATGAGGTTGTGACTCACAAATCCCCTTTGTTTCCTTAAGACACAGTGTCAGTATGCCTATGCATACCCATTCCAATTAGCCCTCAGATATTGGACAGGATGAGGGTGACACTCTTGATCAGGGTAGTGTGGTTACTGAGGCTTCATGGCTTATTGACTTTGGCTGAAGTCAAAATGTCTGCAAAGTACCACACAGGAGGCTTGCTTGGGGTGATCCAAGGAGACCTTTTGTCCACTCTCCACATGATCCTGGTGTGACTTATGTTTAGGGCTGTCATGGAGGCACAGGCATGTTCCTAGGGACTCTGAGGACATGCTTAGGGTTCTAGATGTGGAACAGGCTGATGTGCGTGATTGCCTCTACCATGTGGCCAGTTCAATGGACCTGATGAATAACACGATGGAAAGGATAGTGTCTGTAATGGAACATCTGCTGGGAGGAGGACAGTGTCTATGTGGCCGTAGGTCTAAAAAATCATCTGCTGTTAGCCAACTTGGCCTTGCCCACTCCCACTTCCATAGTGAATCAAAGATTCAAAGATTCAAAGAAACTTTATTGTCATTTCGGACCACACAAGTGTAGCCTACATGAAATTACAAATATCAGCTCAGGAGAGAAATGCAGTGCAAATAACGTAGATACAGCTGTATCAAAGAATAACATAAGAAAGAAAATGCCAACATGTATGACATGTAAGAGGTAGTTCACATTACATAAACACACTCAATACCCATTATCCAGTGATAAATAATAAATAAATGCTCTCCATCAAACCCCTACACTGTTAAGATAGAGAATAAATAGAGACTGGTGAAGAGCAGCTGTTTAGGTACCATATTGCACTTTTTAACCTTAGACGTGACTCAGTATTGCATAATACTAATGCTGGTGGTAATTGCTTAGAGCAGCAGGATTAAATGAAAAAAAAGGCTTCACTGTATAAGGTATTATGGTTGATGTCTGAGTTAATAAGTCTCAAAGCTGTAGGATACAAACTGTTCCTGAATCTGGTAGTCCTACAGCAGAAGCTGCGGTACCCCCTTCCAAACGCAAGTTGTGAGAACCAGTTGTGTGCCAGATGGGTCGAATCAGCAAGCATTTTATATGTTCTCTTTCTTGCTCTTGTAAAGAAAAGCTCCTGAATAGAAGAGAGGATTGTGCCCAAGATTTTCTCAGCCACCCTCACCACCCTCTGTGGTTTCCTCTTCTGAGCAACTGTACAGTTCCCGAACCATTTAATGAAGTTGCTAGTCAGAATGCTCTTGATAGCTCCCCTGTAAAAAGTGGTAAGGTCAGACAGTAGGAGCCAAGCCTTTTTGAACTTTTTGAGGAGATGAAGCCTCTGTTGAGCCTTCTTGACTATATAGTTGGTGTTAGCATCCCAGGAGAGGTCATCAGAGATGTGAATGCCCAAAAACTTGGTTGTTTTGACTTTCTCTACTACTTCCCCTTTGATACTGAGTGGTTGGTGAACTGTCACCTTTCTCCTGAAGTCCATAATCATTTCCTTGGTCTTATTAACATTCAGGTTCAGATTGTTCCTGTCACACCAGGAAATCAAAGTGTTCACCTCATCCCTGTAGTTATGTTCATCCCCAGCACTAATGAGACCCCATGACTGTGGTATCAACAGCGAATTTTATAATATAGTTTGAGTTATGTTTTGCAGTGCAGTCATGGACGAGGATGGCGAAGACCAAGAGGCTGAGCACACAACCTTGGGGAACACCAGTATTCAGGACTAGGCATTGAGAGGTGTTGTTTCCAGCACATGTCCACTGGGGTCTACTGATCAGAAAGTCAAGAGTCCAGTTACATAGGTGCTTGTTTATTCCGGGTTTCACGAGCTTATTCACCAGATGCATAGGTATCACAGTGTTGAATGCAGAACTGAAGTCGATGTACAGCATCCTTACGTAGTTGTTCCTTCCTTCTAGGTGTTTTAGTGCAAGGTGCAGAGTGACTGATATAGCATTCGTAGTTCATCTATTTGCTGGTATGCAAACTGGAGTGGATTGAAGGACGTAGGCAGACTCGCAGATAGATGTTTCTTCACAATCCTCTCAAAGCACTTCATGACGTTTGAGGTTAAGATGACTGGTCTGAAGTCATTGAGGCAAGTAGGGTTGGGTTTCTTTGGAAGTGGGACAAAACTTGTTTCCTTGAAACATGAGGAGACCTTCTCCATAGCAAGGGATGAGTTGAAGATGTCTGTCAGTACCAGACATAACTGATCGGGTCTATATTATATCATCGAGTGCTTAAAAAAGCGAACGCTGATCGATCGACCTAATTTAAGTGAAAGCTTAAAATCTCGAACTGTCAGATCAGCGATTTTTTTCTCAGGGAAAAAAATTGCTGATCCAAAACACATACACACAACACAAGCACATCAAACAAACAGAAATCCACACACATACACCTAAAATCTGATACCTAACCCTACACTAAACTATGCACACACCACTAACTACCCACTTACCTTAACCCAAACCCTAACCCTAAGGTCCGTCACTATCGCACACTCACCTCACCTGCTCCCTAACCCTAACTCACTTAAATCCGCCCTAACCCTCATGTCCACTCAATCGCACACACATCTAACCCGAGCCCTAACCCTAACTCACCTAAATCACCCTAACACTCACATCCACACAATCGCACACTTACCTGAATCCAACCAGTAACTTTCCACCATAACACTGAAAATACCGAAGCAACAGAAACGGACAACCAAATTCTTTCCCTAGGAAAAAATGTGAGTTTCTGCTGCTTCGATATTTTGCAGTTTCGCGAAAATAAGTTAGATCAATCAGCGTTCGCTTTTTTAAGCGTTCGAGGATATAATGTAGACCCAACTGATCAGTACACCCCTTCAACACCTTGCCAAGTATGTTGTCTTTTCCAGCAGCCTTCCTAGGATTCACCTTCTTAAGCTGAAGTCTCACCTTCTCGGAGTTTAAGGTGAGCACTATCTCCTCTTTGTCAGTGTTTGTTTTAGAAGGTACGGTGGTGTTCTTCTCCTCAAATCTGCCAAGAAGGAGTACACTTAATTTAGGAATTCCTAGCTGTCGTCACATTGGGGTGATTTGGACTTATAGTCTGTGAGCTGGTGTCCCCTGCCATAGGCTTCTTCTGTCCCTCATGTCTTAGAAGCAGATCTGAATTTTCCTTCCATACTCGCGCTGTGCCTCTTTAATGCCCTTTTTCAGATTTGACCTTGCCACCTTTAACCTTTCTTTGTCATTTGCCTTGAAGGCAAAGTAAGGTGCTACAAGGTAGTAGGTACAAGGTAGGCAAGGCAGTGGTACTACTTCCACTGCTGCATCAATGTTTGAGGTGTCCACACCGAGATGTGGTAGTCCATGAGGCTGCAGACCTGGGGAAAGTTGTGAGGACCAGCAGACATCACTCATGTTGTGAGCAGGGATAGCTGATGCTGATCACAGACACCCTCTATTCATAAATTCATTCTGTGAACTACCAAACAAGAATAAAAGGGGATACTTGGGATTAAAATGGCTAAGCTTGTAAAGGCTGTAGGGCCACTTGCTTAGTAACGTGCTATGAACCTATGTTCAGGTCGCACCAGTTCATCTGACCATGGGCATGGACATGCCAGTGCAACTCCTGACACAGCCACTTCTTTTAGTCCGGGGCAATGATGGTGAACTGATACCTCTACCATGCACAGCTCATACCTGTTCAACATGCCAGGATGTAGATCTAGCACAGAGCTTGGCTGTGTTCATGCAGACACTCACACACACATTTCACATGGCATGCCCATATTGACACACACACACACACACACACACACACACACACACACACACACACACACACACACACACACACACACACACACACAAAACAGGTACATGAGCCATTCATGGGGCTTGCAGGTCATTCTGTCTCAGTGGCCATTTGATAATTAGATACATTTCTGGCTGCCTGTCTTCCTTACTCACACATACTCATTACTTTTGTGTCAGCCTTGGCCTCTTGCTCCCCAAATCCACCCTGTACAGATAATGATAACAGTGCCATCAACTTGTTTCTATCTTTTGGATTCAGGGATACGTATCTATTTTTGTTGATAGAGTGGGTGCATAGCTAAATGACTGCGTACTATATGTATTGGTGATGCTTTTCTGAAATGTTTACTGATTTCTTACTTTCTTTTTACCATTGTGATTACTACCTTGAAACCATTGATACATCAGTGAGGCTCATTGCTCCATTTGTGAAAATGCAGGGATAGTTATACTTTGGGCTGCTTTTACTACTATGCATATTTTTGATGCATAAGGCATGTCAGCTGGCAAATGGCAGAAATCTATTGACATAAGTCAGTCCTGTCGCATATTGATGTCATTGCTAGTCAACTCACATGCAATCTGCGTAGGTACATTTGCAAGTAACAGTATGCAGGTGTCTGCCATTCATTTGTGTTCTTACCCATTTATTTTCCTGTTCCAGGTTTAACACTTAACGTGATAGTCTTGCAGTTACAACTGTTGTAATCTGTGGCTGAATCTGTTTCATGCTAGTAATACACATCCATTACATGGGTAAAGGTTGTGAGCATTGCCTGGCATCAGTTTGACTGTATGTATGTGCATAGGATGAAAGTTGTACCCATTAAGTGGTCAGCATATGTGCTATCAATTGTTTTTTGGTTAGGGCAAGAACATATTATGCATGGGTCTATATAACCTTATTGAAAAACCTAGTCAGCAAACACCTGTTCATCAGCCAATAAACAGCAAACGGTCATGTCTTCAAATGGTCAATTCAGAAAATGTTTTCCTAGTGGAAAAAATTACTTGGCCAATAAAAAATGAGACAATATTTCAATCCCTTCACAGTGGGTGTGTGTGCCCCCATGCCACCCTAACGAAATATACCAACTCTGAGATCACACTACAGTGGGGAAAAGGGCAAATTCCCGATGATGGCCAAGCAATTTTTTCCCCTAAGAAAAAATTTGCTGAAGTGGCCATTCGAAGATGTGGGAGTTCACTGTTTATTGGTGGGTAAACAGGCGTTCACTGACTAGGTTTTTCAATAAGGTAATATAGACCCATTGTGCATGCTTATGTCTACCAACATCCACAGTGGCTTGTGGTTCCCTCTCTGCGTCCTCACCTGCATCTGGCTGTGATGACCTTGCCAGTGCTGCTGGAACGTGTGCTCCTTCCCCAGGTGTTTCTGTTGTAGCTGTTTTCCCCAGATAATATTATGTAGGATAGTACAGACAGTGATAATTTCAGCACAAGTACTTACACAGTGACTTCAGAAGCCCAGACACATGCTCCATAATATTTCTTGTTTAAGTGTGTGCCTCACTGTAGTGTTCTTCCATGGGTGTGTGTGCATTTCTGATGGGCATCATCAGCGTTGGTTCTAGTGCACATCATGTATCCACCAGTAAATGGCCTTGTAGGATAACCCCCCTGGAAAACCTCTGGTAGAGCTGTGAGTTATGCCAGATATGGGAGTCGTGGAAACTGCTGTGGTTGCCAGCACACATATTCAGGAAGCTTCCCTTAGCATTTACACACAACCTGGCAGTTAATGGAGTGGAAGCCCTTTCTGTTTATGTAGACCCTTCCCTGTTCCCTGGGTAGTGCTTTGATCTCAATGTGTGTGCAGTCTATGGCACCCAGGACTTCATGGAAGTGTGCTATGGGGTAGAAATCCTGCATAGTTGTAGCTCTGTCCTCAGGTGTATGGGGAAAATATATTTAGTCGCTGGCATGGTTCAGTATAGTATTCAAGAACTGATGTAGGATCCTGGGCACTGATGCCTGTGACACCCACAGCATGTCCCCCGTTGGTCTCTGGAAACTTCCTGTAGTTAAAATTCTGAGTGCTACAAATACCTTGGTTTCCACAGGTATTAGTTCCTCTTCCTTTACCCTTGCTCTCAGTTGAGGACGACAGAGGTTGTAGAGTTCCTGTAGTGTGTCTCTAGCCACCGTGAAGTGCTTTAATATTTCCACCTCATGCAGTCCATGAAAAGTTACATGGAGTCTGAACACCCTTCTCCTTCTGCCCAGAGATCTATCAGCAGCAGCAGCAACATAGACTTGAGCCTGTTGCACATGCATACGCAGAAGAGCACCAGCAGTCCCTAACATTCTTTCTCTCTAATGTAGTTTATGTGGCTGTACTCCTATAGGTTTTAGAATTCCTGGCAAAAGGCTACATTAGGCGGACCTGATTGCTTTATAGCTTGTGAATAGCTCTGCCATTTTGGATTGCTTGATTAGCATACAATCCAGATGCTTATGCTGTAATTAGAGAACAGTCACACTGTGCCACTGTACACACACACACACACACACACACACACACACACACACACACACACACACACACACACACACACACACACACACACACACACACACACACACACACACATATACATATAGATAGCTTCATATATAGATCTATATACATATCTATCTATCTATATATCTATATCTATCTATCTATCTATCTATCTATCTATCTATCTATCTATCTATCTATCTATCTATCTACCTGTCTATCTATGGTTTACTGTTGGATGTCCGAACAGCAGGCGATCGAGCTTGGGGTAGTCAAAACACAGTTTTCCAGGAGGCAGAATGCCGAACCAGATAACATCAAATACACTACAGTGAATGGGTAGTGTACTTCAATTATCTGAGTTCGGCATTCTGAGTGGCGATAACGCTACAGTGAGGAACAGGGAATTAACCCACTTCCTCACTGTAGTGCGATCTCAAAGTTGGTATATATAATTTGCAGAGGGTGTGGTGGACACAGACCCCCACATGGGGGGGGGGTGCAGGGGGGCTTGCCCTCCTGAAAAATAGTTAAGTACATGTACCATTCACCGTAGAGTGTAACAGTAAGCTAGGGTGCATAGCATGGGTGACTGATATCGCCTTCTGCTATGTCAAACACATCGAACTACAGATGTCAATGTATTCACTTACAATTTGGCTGCTCTATCAATGATCCGTATTTGGCATTTCAGGTCGACATTTTGATCAGTCAACCAATGCAGTTTCGGACATATGATAGTAAACCTATATATATATATATATATATATATATATATATATATATATATATATGGATCTATTGAAGTTAGTCTAAACTTCAGTAGAATGTCGATGAAAATATTGACTGCAAAACTCGAAAAGAAAAAAAAACAACAAAACTCTAACTTGCCAACTCATAGGCATAACCTCTGCACATGTAAAACAACACTTCTGTTTTATGCAGGGGGCACTCTATGCTAATTATATATATTAACTCTAAGACTGCACAGTCCCCAGGGAATAGACATATTCCCCAACCACAAAGACTGTAGATCTTGTACTCCTGTCTGTCATTTATTTTGCTGACTGCACAGTCCCCAGGGAATAGACATATTCCCCAACCACAAGGACTGTAGATCTTGTACCCGTCTGCCATTTATTTTGCTGACTAAAGTGTGTCAAGGAAACAGATATTGATCTAAACCACATTTGACTAAAAGAAGTGAGCCAATACATACATATATAATTACATAAATATATATCTGTGTATGTGCATGTGAATGGATCATGATTTTATTCTGATTTCAGGTTTATTGAATTTTATATGTCTGACATCTAATTTGATGTTTGATGACGGAATGGTAGATAGAGGCATTGATGCATTAAGAGCTTCAAATGCAGTAGAACATAATTTGAATTTAGCAAAGAATGTTTAATATATTTCTTGACTAATAATTGTGATGTTCAAGTTCATATCATACATACACTGTGTAGTATACAGATGGTTTTGAACATCATTTTTCATACGATGAATGCAGAAATTAGACAGTGAGCGAGAGAGAGCAAGAGTTAGAGAGAGAAGCTGGATTATATGTATAGCTTATACCTGATAGTTCCTCGGCCTGGTTTTATTTGTAAACATCAGCTATGCTCAACATACTGTTGTAGTTCATTTTTTCCTGTGTCTCTTTTCTTTCCAGTTCCCTGATGACTATTAGTTTCCCACACTCAGGACATCCCATTTCTTCCATAAGAATAACAGTCAGCACAGTAGCTATCCTAAAGACAATCGTTAGGAGTTTTGAATATGGTCATAACCCCTACCCAATGGGCTGGGTATCATGTGACTGATATCACTATAGTGGCCAGTATGTTTGTCTCATATGAGTGTACACTTGCATATAACTCAGATGAAGACGACCACCATACATACTCCTGGGTGGCACTTGCATCTGCATCTTTTCCTCAGGTGTGCTCAGTATGCTCTTACTTTGGCTAAGAGACAACACACAGCACATTCACTGACCACTTAGGGACCTAGGGATTAATACCTTTTTTTTACTCACATACATATATTAAAAACGATGCCAGGCAACTCACACAATCTGTCCCTATCCATGTATTGGCTGTATACTGCTTGTGTCAGACAAAGTCAGCCCTGAACTACAGTTGTGTCAACCGCCACATTTGCAAAGTAGTTCCTTAACCTATACTATACTCTTGCAGAGTATTATGACATATCCTTTGCATATATGAACTTGGTACAGTATGCCAGTAAATAGTGATGTATTTGTACTGAAATTAAATTAACATGTGACTATAGACATTATTTTATTATTATGTGTCCATTTGTAATTAGTAGGCTACACATATGAAATATTCATGCAGTCCTACTGCAGCAGATTACTGGTAGATCATTCATGACAGCATTATAAAGTGAGGCTACACATTGCAGTGCCTGAGTTCAGACTTGTCTGTATCCTAACAGTAAATGTGGCTTGTTCCCCCAAAACAGAAGTGTCCCCTTGTAACTGCCATAATAGTAACTCATGTATGCCACCCCCAAACCTGAGGTGTATTGCTGTTTGCCATAGTTATTATCCCACACATTTTCAGGCCAATAATATAGATTTGATTGTACATTGTACAAACATCATATATATGTAACTGCATATATATGATAACTGTTCTACATGTTTTATTATGAATGATTATAATGTTAACTGTGTTTGTAGTGGTTATATTTTTTGTAACTATGTTTTGAAGCTTTTCTCCCCAGCCTCTGCTGAGAAAGGGCTTTTGCTCAGTCAGACAATCCCAGTTAACAAATGTAAAATAAATAAATTGTATGTGTTAAGTAAATAATGTATAGCAGTGTAAATTTTTATGCAGGTGGTTGTGTGATGAATGACCCCAGTTCTAACAGGCTGCTTCTGTGGCCAAAAGGAATAAGGTAGCTATCCTGTCTGATGAAGCTGTAAGGCTGTTGAGGGTTCTAATCCTGATATAAGCAGAGATTTTGGATGTGTACTAGCATTAGGCTGTGTTTTACAGAGTGTATCCCATGCTGTTATCAACTTTGTCTTGTTTTAATTACACATTTGCATGGTCCGCTGCATGTATAAACCCTTTTTGATAAGGCTTAACCAGTTTTTGCAGAGCACAGCAGTGCAGAACCAGTGAAAGAAGAAATAGGATTTCTGTCAGACCGCCAGTCACAGACACCGGATACATTCAATTACTGTCATTAGTAACTGGAAATCCCAGTCTGGAGTAGCGACAGGAGTGGGCTGGAGTAACAGGTATATATTACATAATAGTAAGTCTCAGATGTGAGCAATGTGCCTCACATTTGCACTCTGCTTAGCTGCGTGCAAATAGGTAGAATGAAAAGGCAAACACACATGCGTGTACACTTAGTTAACCATAGCACAAATCTGATGCTTCTCCTGCTATAGCACTATATATATATATATATATATATATATATATATATATATATATATATATATATATATATATATATATATATATATATATATATATATTTATATATATATATATATATATATATATATATATATATGCGGTGTGTGTGTGTGTGTGTGTGTGTGTGTGTGTGTGTGTGTGTGTGTGTGTGTGTGGTGTCTGTCTATGTGTGTATATGTCCATATTGCCCTTCATACCTCCCAAGCACTTAAAGCAAGAAATCAGGACAAAGCTACAAATAATGGGGGGACAAAGGCACAAAAATAGGGACACTTTTTAAATATTTCTTTTACAAACTTAGAAAGGTGATAGAATAACAGATGTTGCATTAGCATGAATTTTCTGAAGGATATGACATCTGAAATTCTGATATCTGCCATTATTTTCTGACTTAATTTCTCAATGATTTGTCATTGATTTTCCAGAAAACCACAATATTGTGAGAAACAGACCAAAAATATGAGTCAAACATCTGGAAATCATGCGAAAATTTGGACATTTGAGAGGTATGCTGCTCTATCATTCTGAGACCCCATGTCACCCTAAGACTACATGTGGAAACATTGCAAATTGAGGGCAGACTATAAGTATATGTACATATATTGACAATCCATCCACTTGTTTCCCCACCAGCAACAACACCAATAATCACAACAACCCTGGGTCACCTTGATTTTTCCACACATATATCAACCACAGTACAAGTTGTAATATATAATGTTGTATTCTCCCCCATGGACAGGGCCAATTGATGGTGATCACAGGCTTGTTTATCCATACGAAAACAGACAAATATGCTCAATAAAGGTATTGTTGTTAAACAGCTAGGATACTAAACAGTGTTCATCTGCTAGGCTACTAGCCTCAGATGACAGTCAGAAGCAATGTGACTATGCAGGCCTCTCAAGCTGTTGTTCAACACATGGCTTGGTTACATCATCTAGTATAAGTTCACCGGCAGTCCTACATAAATCAGCTTTGTGCTGTGGCACATGCATTAAGTACTGTGATCTGTAAACTTAGATTGGTGGAGGTTCTAATCTCACTGCAGTCACCTGTGTGTGTTTGTGTGTATATAAAAAAGTGCAAGTGTGTATCCCAATCCAACTTCACAAATGTCATGGTTTGCCATTGATTTGGTGATGCACAAACATCCATTTGAGGCAGGTTGCCAAACACTTGTCCTCTATGTGGCATACTGATGTAATCTACCGTAGGATCACCTGCAGTCCAGTTCAAATCAGACTTGTGTTGTGGCACATGCATTTAGTACTCTGATCTGTAGTATGTAAATCTATATATGTAGGGTTCCATCCTCACTGCAGTCAACTTAGTGTGTGTTTCTATAAAGAAAAGTGCAAGTGTGTATCCCACACTGACTTCTCATATGCCATGGTTTTGCATTGTTTTGGTGCTTGCACAAACATCCAGTCAAGGCAGGCCTCCAAACTGTTGTCATCCAAACTGTTGTCCTCCATGTGGCATGCTGATGTCCTCTACTAGAACATCACCTGCAGTTCTGTTAACATCAGACTTGTGCTGTGGCACATGCATTAAGTACTGTAATCTATAGTCTGTAAATGTAGACAGGTAGGGGTTCTGTTATTACTGCAATCAACTGTATGTGAGCTATTGGCGGATGTTATATAGAGCATTTTACAGCAGCCTAAGGGACACTGTTGTCTTGTCTTCAATAGACACTGCTGATGTCATCAGCGATATCAGATTATTGGATATATGTATGTCCTAACAGGCCATGGTCACATACTGACCTGACAGATGGGTAGATGTCACCTCATCCTATATAAGACAGACAACAGTGACATTCCTATTATTGTATAATGCACAGACATCATATTTGCAATGGTGATGGACAGGTTGGCACATTAGATCACATAGGAGCCCCCATGGACTATGATTTTTGTGGATGATATTGTGATCTGTATTGAGAGTAGAGAATGGGTTTATGAGACCCTGGGGAGGTGGGGATATGCTCTGCAGAAGACAGGAATGGAGGTCATCAGGACTAAGACAGAATATGTGTGTGTGAATGAAATGGAGGATAGAGGAATGGTTAGGATGGAAGGAGTACAGTTAAAGGCATATGATGTGAAATACTTTGGATCAACAGCTCAGAGTAATGGTTAGTCTGGGAGATAGGTGAAGAAGACAGTGCATACGGGGTGTAGTGGGTAAAGAGCGTCAGGAGTGATTTTTGACAGACAGGTACCAATAAGACTGAAAGGCAAGGTCTACAAGATGGTAGTGAGACCAGCAATGTCAGATGTGTTGCAGATGGTGCCACTGACAAAAAGACAGGAGTCATATAACAGGTGCTGGCAGAGTCCCAGATGTTACAATTTGCATTGTGTGCTGAAGAGGGACAGGAGTATTAACCATATATTAGACTGTCAGCTCATGTTGCATGGTTTGGAGAAAAAGACAGAGTGGTGGGATTGTGTTGTTTTGAACATGTGCTGAGGAGTGATGCTGGGCATATTGGGAGAAGGATGCTAAGGATGGAGCTGTCAGATAAGCGGAACATAGGAAGGCCTAAGATAAGGTTTATGGATGCGGTGACAGAGAACATGCAGGTGTGTGGTGTGACAGAGCAAGATGCAAAGGACAGGTAGAAATGGAAGCAGATGCTTTGGTGAGCCCTAATGGTACTATCCAAAATAATAGGAAGAAGAAGATGACATCTGTGTTTGAAAAAAACCCATCTGTACAGTAGGAGTGTACAGCAAGAGGATCTATTTGAAGGTTAATGTGTCTGGACTCAGTTTAGGCTTTAACAGTGTGCCTTTGTATTATTTGCTCTGGACTATGTGCAGAGACTGTAACACTTTGCCCTCATACATGCAGAAATGTCAATACACTTACTTTCAAATAAAACCTCTGATGATATGTTTCAGAGCAGATCTAGCTGTCAGAACATCTGTTGCCTAACAAGCAGCAATCTACCACTTACCTATCAATAACAGAGGCATTGATCCACCTTATGAAGGACCTCATAATGTATACCCCATAGATTAGTCACCTGGCAATAGCAGTCATATCACATATACCCCTCCTTTATGCATTCTTATGCAGATACCAGGTTCAACCCTCTTATCACCTAGAATTTCCCTGCTAGCATAGTTGACATGAGTTTTTGACTCAGTTCAGATAATGCCTCATGTGTACTGAATAGCCTGTATCTCCTATATCACTGAAGTACAAATGGCAAGCGATCCACCTATATTAGGAATCTGGAATCAGTGGTCTCTTGCTTCCAGAACAGTAACATTAAGTGGGTTGTCTGCTCGCACACCTTGACTCCTACTCATGATCTACACCCAACACAAACCATCATGTGCAGGGGTACTCCCCACAATCCAACATGAACAGCAGGCACATTCGAACACAATCAGTCCACAAGCAGACAATATACGTAAGAAACATCATCACCACTGTCTCACCATAGAAGTGCTTAAGGCAATGGGCATGTATCCCAAAGTTTTCACTAATAGCTGACTGCAGGGTTTATGTTAAATTATCGAGCACTTAAAAAAGCTAACGATGATTTATCAAACCCATGTAAGCAAAAACTTACAATCTCAAACACTTAGAACAGTGATTTTTTTCCAAGGGAAAAAATAGCTGTTCCACAAAAAAAAAAAAAAAAAAAATTAAAACATTACATAAAGTGGGGCCTTGGCCCCACACCCTGATAATGGGCTGTGCCCCACCCCCCTACTTAAATATACCAACTCCAATATTGCACTACTGTCCCGAAAATGGCAAAGTAACAGAAGCAGCCAAGCAATTTATTTTGCCTTTTCGTGCTTTCAAGTTCGATCAAGACGCATTGGAAGGAATGCATCATCTATCATTTAATAGGAACCCTTGACTGTATAGTGAGACGTACAAATGCCCCACTTACCAGTTTAAACAAGGATAAGTTTAGTGCCAGCTGTCACATCACACATGCAATTAAGTGTCTCAACAAGTCCCACTCTTAATCCAGCATACTTCATCTTGGTGTGCACAACTTGAGACATGACTTTATGAACTATATGAACACAGACTTGATTGAGGTATCTAAATATGGGTCCAAGCCAAGTATGTCTCTATGTTTGAGCAGCATTATACCCTCACTTAGGATGATACCACTATATAAAGAACAACAGATTCTCTGAACTTGCCTAAGTTTCTGGTGTCATTTTAAGGTGATACAGTACCTGTCAGTGTGGGATGGCATGGTGGATAGAGCATGTCACTTTGCCAGATATAAGACACATGACTGCACCATAATACATTATTAGGCAAGATCACAAAAGCAGAACTACCAATGTGAAAATGTACAACTCCAACAAAGTTAGTTCACATTTTAAACCGCACTCTCTGTAAGCATTCTTCACAGTGTAGATGTTGATGGCTGTCCAGTCACAGAAACCTGGTTCAAGGCTGCAGTAAGTACTTTGGCCTTGCAAGGCTACAATACCTTCCAAACATCCAGATAGCAAATGGAAGTTGTGTGTGCCACGTATCTATTTACATTGAAGATAATTACACCTCAAGACTGGTTAGAAAAGATAAATATATGGAGCTATTCTATGTCCAACATACTGTGGATAGGAAACCCTTCATTTTATCGCCACTATTAGGCCACTGTCCATAAACACAAAATGCCAAGCAACCTATATATTACTATATGGAACAATTATAGTAGAACAAAGCAACCCAGGCAGGAGTGAGTGAAAGCATTCATCCATTGTTCAGGATAGGTATAGGACAAGAAACTCACTTGCACAATATTACCTGGAGTTTGTGAACTGAAATGCCATGAAAGAAATAGTGCACCACCCCACAAGGTTATCTCATATTCCAGACCCGTACTTCAACAATAAGAGTGAACAATGTAACAGCACATGTGTAGTGCCTGCACTGTTCATACAATCATAAGGCAGTATGTTTCAAAGTAGATATAGCTACTGAACTCCTCAAAGGAGGAGTCAAGTTCACAAACATCATCCACGGTAACTACACCCTCCTAAGGGATGATCTAAACTACTTCCAAGACACAGTTTCCACAAAGGTCATTGGCAGCTATAGTACCTTACTCCCTGATGTCCTGTCTACACATCTGCACAAATGTATACACACAGCTGTGCCTGATAGGGTCAAACAAAGATCCTCTGGAAAATGCAAACTATATAGGTGGATGTCTGTCATTACTACATTATACAGTAAATTAAAGAAGCTGCTATTTACAAACAGAACATTGAGAATCCGGGACTGGAAGGCCACTTTCCTCAGCATAAACATACAAATAAGACACCTTCAAAAACTCCCTCTGAACAGCTATGCTAATAATTTGCACAACATATCCAGGGATAACCATAAGGCTTTCTTCATGTACATCTGCAAACTGATATATATAACTCAGATGTATTTGGATCCACTTGTGCATGGTAGTGCACACACTGACCCAAAGTACCTTTCAAACCTGCTAGCAGATACATTTGGCTGAAAAGTGCCCGCCTGCCACCATGAAACCTACTACAAACCATGTGTGCAGCATCATCTCCAAGCTGTGGTATCTATTATGACAATGTTATCACTACCCTCCCCAAGACTAGGAGCACAGTCTCCTTGGGACCAGATGGTATTCCAGCCTGTGTTCTTCATGTGCTTCAGCACTGAGCTACTCCCCTAGGCAGGAAATCTGGACAAAGCCATAAATAAAAGTGGGATAAAGGCACAAAAATAGGGACATTTTTTTAAATATTGCTCTTACAAACATAGAAAGTTGATAGAATAACAGGTTTTGAATTAGCATGCATTTTCTGAAGGGTACGAAGTCTGAAACTGAAATGTCTGCCATTATTTTCTAAGTTCAGTTTTTAATGATTTGCCACTAATTTGCCAGAAAACCACAATTTTATGAAAAATGGACCAAAAATATGAGGCAAAAATCTGGAAATTCTGTGAAAATCTATACAGTTGAGAGGTATGACCCTATCAATCCACCTGTGTGGCACCTCGCCAACAGTTTGGCGAGTGTCAACAGTCACTGAAGCTGCAGAAGTAGCCACACTTCCCTAGTCAATGTCCTCGCCCTCCAACTTTCCAATATCTATGGCCTTAGTGGACTGGGTATGAGTAGGGAGGGTCACTGGATGTCAACGTCTGTGTCAGAATCAACCTCTGCAACCCCTGGCTGAATACTGCTGTTGTCCACAATGAATGGGATACAGTGACCATTTTCCAACCACACAAGGGATGATTGGCAAAATACAATTGTAATTTTAGAACCACAACTTTATGCAACCCCTGCAGTAAGGCAATGGATACAATTTGCATGCATCTCAGATACAAGGAAATAGGTGACCTCCAAACACTAGATGTGTTCCAGTTAGGTGTTCTCAAGGATATCTTATAGCTGCAAAACCTGGTGGGATTCAGGACTGTGATCAGAGACTTACACAAAGTCAAAGTACACATCCTATCGTAACTTGGCTAAGACCTTCAACACAATCCAACATTTGTTCTAAGTGGGAAGCTAACCAAGGTGAATATCAAATTCTATGTTATCAGTTGGCTTGCAAATGGGATCACAGGCCAACAACATTCAATCACAGTGTGAGACTTCACCTCAAGCAGCAGACATGACACTTGTGTGGTAACAGAAGTGTCAGTGCTGTGGCCCCTCATGTTTGACATATATGTCCCAGAATCCCAAACAAAGCACTAATGATTGCTGATAAAGCCATGGGTGTTACATAAACTGCACAGAAATGCATCAGCATATCCTGTGGTAATAATAATTGTTCCTGCTTATTATACTATTCCCCACTTCTGTATTGATAAACCTTGGAACACATGTCGACTGCAACCTGGGTCGACTGTGGGGATGTAGGCATTCTACATCTTACATCTGATTATCAATGGTATTGCATCAATAGCAATATATGTTAGCAATCCCCTATACTCATCCCTCATTGGCCATATTAATGAATATAATCCTCTCTTTGATATGTATTTTACCAGACACCTGCACCAACTTGACAGACCTCAGACATGTCTGAGTAATAAAACATCAGAGGGTCTTCAACATGTCTTCTGTGGGAAGACTAACTTAGCTGTTACTGTGTGCAGTATCATATAGATAGCTTTGAGGCAGATTATGTATGCCTTACAGGGCTATCTGTGATCAAAATGGGATGAAAATGCAGTACATGTGTAAGTAACATAGGATTTGGGTTATCTGCTCCAGGGCCCTCAATTTACACTATGACATACATAGGACATGCTGAAGAGACAAATACATTTCTCAAAGGTTGTCTCTCCTCTGCAGTAGACTTCAAATCCATGTCAAGCAGAGCACCACCATTACCTTGCTGAAGGGCAGACTGGCTGACTTGATGTGAAAACGTTATCTGCCATGGATCACTGCTGTTTCTCTCCTGGACATAGGTGGCCCTTGCTAGACAAAACTTGGCCATACATTATATCTGCCTTTGACTATTATATTGTGATGTAACAGCTATACTTCTAAACACCGTCAGGTCAATACCCTAGTCACATCCTATGAACCTCAGAACATATGCCAATGTACATGTAAAAAGGAGCATTATTCTGTATTACCATCCTGATGAGATTTGCCTTGCTGACATACAATCCTGAGCTCTGAATCTGATAGGTTAACTTTGGATGTGCACCCATACATTTGTAATATACAATCCTTAAAGAGAAAGTTTGATGTATTAATTAGGCACATTTAATTGTCTGAATTCACAGCCTTTACAAAAGCATCTACTACAAAGTAGATAAATTATTATGCTAGCAACTGTCTAAATGGCTATGTACAATCTAAGTGACAGACAGAATTATCAGTTCAACAGCACAAATGGAGGTAATAAAGTCATATTAATACAGATAGTCACCCTGCACATCAGACACATAGCTTTAGTATCCCTGAATCCAAAAGATAGATGACAGGGATGTTGCACATTTATCATCACTTGTACAGGGTGTTATGTGGGGGTGCAGGAGGCCTAGGCTAACACAAAAGACTAGCGAGTGTGTTAATGTGTGTGTGTGTGTGTGTGTGTGTGTGTGTGTGTGTGTGTGTGTGTGTGTGTGTGAGTAAGCAAGGGAAGGAGGCAAGATGGACCATGTAAATGCTGTGTATGTGTCTGTAGGTGCCCTCAATGTGACATTGGTATATGAGTGTTTGCATGAACACAGCCAAACTCAGTGTTAGCCCTACATGTCTGTATGTTGGACAGCTGTGAGCCATGCATGGTAGAGATGAAAGTTCATCATCTCCTCCCCTTAACACTACTACCTGAAGGTTTAAAATGTCTGCTGGATGTGCTCTCTTCACGGGAATGCCAAGGACCATAACCCCATGGCCTACTACATCTGGATGTGGACAGCACGCTCCCTGCTGGATCAGTGGATGTACTGCCACTGTGGCAGCATGATCAGGCATGGCCACATTGGCTCTCAGCAGATGTAGTTGCTGACCTATGCCCATGAGGCTGATACTCCCCTCCCAGCAGATGTTCCATCACAGACAATCTGTGTTCCATGACAGATACACTGTGCTCCCTCACATACACATCCTATTGCAACATGTCATTCAACTTCTCCAGGGAATCAAGTGACATGATAGATGCAGTCATGGATGTCAGACTGTGCTACATCTATAACCTTGAGCATTCTCCTGGAGTTCCTTTCTGAATGTGCCTGTGCCTCCATGATGGTCCTAAACATATGTTGAGTGACATGCAACAGGTTGGGGATGGACAGCAGGCCTCTTCTGAGCATCCCTATCATATATCTCAATTTCTTAGAGCAAGAAATCTGGACAAAGCCATAAATAAAAGTGGGACAAAGGCCCCAAAATAGGGACATTTTTTAAATATCACTCTTACAAACTTAGAAAGTTGATAGAATAGCAGGTTTTGGATTAGCATGCATTTTCTGAAGGGTATGAATTCTGAAACTGAAATGTCTGTCATTATTTTCTAAGTTCAGTCTTTAATGATTTGCCACTAATTTTCCAGAAAACCACAATTTTATGAAAAATAGACCAAAAATATGAGGCAAAAATTTGGAAATTCTGTGAAACTCTGTAGAGTTGAGAGGTATGACCCTATCAATCTACCTGTGTGGCACCTCGCCAACAGTTTAGCTATGGTCAGTGTCAACAGTCACTGAAGCTGCAGAAGTAGCCACACATCCCTAGTCAATGTCCTTGACCTCCAACTGTCCAATATCTATAGCCTCAGTGGACTGGGTATGAGTAGGGAGGGTCACTGGATGTCAACGTCTGTGTCAGAATCAACCTCTGCAAACCCTGGCTGTGCCTCACTTTGGCCACCAGCATCATCAGAGACTGATGAGACACTGAGATCAGGTGGTGTAGGGGACACCAAACCACTGCCATGTTTACCTGTGATAAAAGGAAGGAAAACAGGGATACATTAATACCTTCTATGCTATGCAATATATGTTAAACAATTTACACTGCTGTCAGTATTACAGACATTCATATCTCTCAACCTCTTAGAGCAAAGAATGGTGACAAAGCCAAGAATATGTATCATTGTGACATATTGACCTTACAAACCTAGAAAGGTGATAGAATAATAGCTATTGCTTTACCATGACATTTATGATGGGTATGCAGTCTGAATGTGAGATCTCTGTCACTATTTTATGTCTCCAGTCTTTAATGACCTGTCAATAGTTTGAAACTCAATCTCTAAGATCTTAAATACAGGCCAGAGATATGAGTCACACATCTGGACATTCTGCAAATATCTGTACAGTTGACAGCATGCAAACAGTACAGCAATCCATACAGCATGCCTAAGATGACACTTTAGCAGGTATGTTAGAATAGTTCTACATTATTGACATAAATGTATTCTGCTTACCAACTGCAGGAGCCCTAGAAATGTGGATTCCTGATGGTCCTGAAAAATGTAAAGGAAAAGGTAATTGCAACAGCACCACATTTAACAGTATAACAGGGGTTAATATTTTTATAATCTATGTCTGCAGTAACTGCAATGTTAACACGAATGTAGCTGACAACCTCTAAATGATCTTAAAACTGCAACTATCTTAAATACCCCACCAAAAAAACAACCTGGCACACACTAAAACTATATACACTTTTACAGACTGCAACAGTATTGTACTGATGATCTAATAAAGCCAACCTGGAAGTGCCTCCTGAGATGCAGGATTGGCACCCACATCCAGAACATACTGACTTATGGTATGCTGGGAGCTGTCCTGTGTGGCAATGCTTGCCAGGAATTTCTTGGTGGCAGTGAGAGGTTGTTCTGCTGCAGGCCCACTACCAGTGACCTGACAATCACGTGCACTTCAGCAGCACACCTACTTGCAGCATGAATCATGTCCATGGCTCTGTGTGACACCTGCTCATAGCTTCAATTTTGTTGCCCAGTTGCATTGACTTTTTTTGTCCCACAGGTCTGCATGTTGTGACATATTGGCCCACCCTCTGGACATCAGGACTGCATGATGTTGCTGTAATGCTTAAATTATGAGGTCATTCTCTGCCTCAGAAAATGGGAGCCTACAGTGAGTGGGCATATTATTTCCTGAAAGACAAAATAATGATAACACATATAAGGATCACATAAGTACAAATAAACTGTGTACAGATAAATCAGTATAGGAAGGCTCTCAGTATTCGCCACTTGATTACAATTTAAAGATTCAACAGTGGTCAACAAATAACATGGGGGCTACATAACAAAGACAGTAGTATTACAAACATATTCTTGCTTGTGTCATTACAAATACTCACTTATGTTCACACACCCACACAACAGTCCATTCTACCATATTAGGGACTCATGCCACCCCCCCCCCCTCAAAAAAAAAATATATGGGATAAGGGACAAATGTGCTAATTAAACAACACTAATGTTAAAAGTGCTCTCAAACGACCCATCCATGAAACATGTGAGCATAGTTATCACAGAGCATTAGACCTTCAGCTTACTCTACATCCTCTGTACCTATCAGATGGCTGGAAAATAAGGCCATGTCATCAATACAGTTCTAAAAAGTGTTTACTGATTTACATCACATCATTCCTAAGTACATTCCAACAAATGCATTATTTAGGTAACAACATGGATACATACCTGATGAAGTACAATACTCCTCTGTGAAAATATACTGCTCCAAAATAAATGTGTAACTGTGTTTGAATTCTGAAACAACTCTCATCCACATTGTTTTGCCTAGTTATACACTTGCCTTTTTATAACAGTGGACCTTAGCAATTGATTGCATCTAACCTAGTCTGTGTTTCAGAGATGCTAATTGCAGCATGCACTGCTGAATTGCATGCTAGTCAACCAATCCCATGGAGGCACTCAACAAGACATAAGGCATCAATGTAGACACCATGCCCTTTCTTATATGTGCTGTGAGGAAATAGTGGAGTACTGATACATTGTAAGAACTGACAGATTATTTGTAGAAGCTACATTTTACATACATTTGTCTGTGCTACAGGCTGAAACCAATGCTTCTGCTGCCAATAGCCATAGACAGAGAGGGTGAAGACTTTGTAGGCCAACAACACAGTAGATGAACTGTGGGACCTCTTGCAGCCTTGAGTCAGATACAGAGCCAAACACAGGGAACCCATCTGAGTGGAAATAAGGTATGTGTTGAAGTTAGCATGTTAGCCACAGGTACAGTACCCTTAACAGTCTACCAGGGTGCATGATTGGTGTTTCATAGGCATCAGCATCCAGGATCTTTCACACATTCCTGCATGCCATGCTACAACATGGCAGATAGCACATATATTTTAACATAAATTCTAAGGAGAAGATTACAAGTATGCTACAACTGTAACATATATAGCACTACTCTCCAGTAATGTGTGCCATACTTCACAGCCATGTACACAAGAGAACAATACCTGGGGGACAGAGTAGGGTATACATTAACCATAAGGTCTACTACTCTGCCAAGTCATATGTAATGTCATGGGAATCATGTGGAATGTGTGTGCTGGCAACCCTTACAGTTAGCACAACTTTCATATGTCCCACATTCCCCAAATGCACCAGATGTGTGCTATCGGGGATATTTCCAAGGTTCACTTAGGTGTGGATGCATGCTATGCACTGGAGTCATGGTTGAGAAAACCCATCAGACACACACACACACACACACACACACACACACACACACACACACACACACACACACACACACACACACACACACACACACACACACACACAGAGGAACACCATAATGACACACAGTCCAACCAGAGCATGTTTTTAAGCTACTGCACCCACAGTGCCAGTACCTGCATACCTCTGGCCAAGGGCACCATTGCAAGTCACTGACATGTCCCTCAGTGCTTATAGTATATGCTATACTACCCAAGTAAATATAATGGAAACAGCTGCAGCAGGATCATCAATGGGATGGGAACACCTCCTACCAGCAATGCCAAGGTCACCACAGCCAGAAGCCAATGATGAGCCAGGGAAGGAACCTGCAGCAGGTGTGGTTGCAAGCAGATATAGCCATGCTCAGTAAGTCCTTGCATTGGCTATGAGACAGACCATATCACACTGACTCAACACCTAGGAGGCTGAAACCATCCTCCAACGTCACTATACATCTGTATTAGGGATGCATTAGAGATAGTTCTCAACCATAACTAAATCATACAACAGGCAGGCTGCCAGACATGTAGGGTAACCAGGCCAACACAGTCTTGTTAGTGCCATAGCAGACACACATCTTTGCTCCCTCACCCCCAAAAGAACAATCAGTGCTTGCTTGTGACATCTAACCTGTCTTTCCTTAGCTGGCAGCCACAGATCATATTATTCCCAGTTAATATCCTTTGACATTTTAAATGCAATGATATTGAATGGTGTAGACACTGTATGTCCCAGACTACTGGACAGATAACTGATAAATGACCAAGAAACACAGACATGTAAAATAGTGCTGTATATTTGCAAACAAACATCATAGCGAAGTATGTAATCAGAAAATGCAGTACTGTAAAAGTGAAACATTTCACTAAATGTACAGGTAACATGCAATATTTTATTACAACTGTACATTGTTTTTTGTTTGATTGTGTGCTGCACACCCCTCTTAAATGTACAGATTTTCACAAAATATCCAGATGCTGGACTCGTATATCTGGTCTGTTTTTCATACAGTTGTGTTTTTCTGGCAAATCATTGAGGACTGAAGTCAGGAAATAATGGCACACAGTTAAGTTTCAGACTTCATATTTTTCAGAAAAGTCATGCTAATGCATAACATGTTATTCTATCCACATCTTAAGTATGTAAGAGCAGTATTTAAAGAGTTCCCCTATTTTTAGGCCTTTGTCCCCCATTATTTGTGCCTTTGTCCAGATTCTTTGCTTTACGAGGTTGAGAGGTATGGTGCTGGAGGCTTGTTGTAGCTTGCTACAAAGGTGTATTAATTTTTGCCAGACTGCCTAAGACTTTAGTGCTGTTAAAGTTGGGGTGGTTATGTGTGAAGGAATTTGGCCCACTACATTAAAGTATAATTGGTCACAGTGCCATCCTTTTTGGTTGTATGGATGTCTCTGATTATATTGCAACCCGGAGGCAGGATTTCATCATCTTTAATATCAGGTTTAAGACAGAGGGCAGGACTCCAGCATCTTTAATATCAGATTTAATCATGTTTCTGTGACAGCAATGATATCAGAAGTGTAAGTGGAGATCCAAGCATGGAATTCTGAGGACTTGTTGGAATGGCTGTGAATATTAATATTGAACAGCCTGAGACCAGTGATGCTAGAAAAGGAAGATGGAAGGGAGAAATTGTTTGGTGGGAGGGTTGAGAAGGGACTCAATGGTTGGAATTTGGGGCGTAGATTTGGATGTATATTTCAACATATTTGAAGTGAAGTAGTTAAAATTAAACATTTCATGATGCCCAGAAAGACAGAAGTAAATTGTTATTTTTTTTAAGTGGATTTTATTGTTCCCAGTTTTAAGAAGTTTTTAACAGTAATTCAGAATTCTTGGGGTAGATTTGGTGGGCTATGCATGTAAAGATGAAAAGTTATGTTTTTTGGGGAGCATTAATTTACAGCTGAGTGTGTCTCCAGGTGTTTCTGCAGTTACTTCCTACTGCACCTCTAGGCGTTAAATATTGCTTGTTCATATTTGCATTGATAATTCCAAAACCATGTTACATACAAGGTATCAGAATATTTTGCCTTGAAGCATACATGATAGCAAACACAATTGTATTGATATTTGACCTCTGTCAATGAGTATTTGTTAGAACTGTAAGTGATAACTTGATTGTTTTCAAAGCTCAAGCCACACCCACTGGGAATTAAAGGTACACACTCAAAATAGCTGTACTGGAGGGAATGAGTTAAGCAGGTGTTTATTGGAAAATAATATTTTTTAGGTCATATGCTTTTAAAGGAATAGGCATAGAGTATGTAGTGTGAAATAATTTGGAGAGGCTGTTACCACAGTAAATGTAATAGTCAACAGATGGCTGAGGTGCGAGATGGTCATGGTAAGAAGTAAAACGAGAGAAGAATATCAGCAGGAGTGAAACCAGCAGGCAGAGAAGCATCGATAGTGAATAGTGACGAAGGACGGTGAATCAGAAATATATAGGAGGAAGGAATGTATAATGCAAAGAGGTGTGACATCTTATTAGCTTAATTATTTAGGGAAGAGAGTGTAGCAGTGTTGGACATTCAGGAAAGATTTCTAGCTTATTTTGAGATATGGTTATTGATGATTGATTTGCTAAGTATATTTTTACTTGTATTATTGATGAAATAAGAGCAGCAGAGACATTTTTAAAGGGCATTGATGGCATGGCTAATAGTGGACGTGGACAGAGACGAATAAGTTGAAAGGGTTGGGAGTGGCTGGGGAATTAGTGGTGGGGAGGGAATGAAGTGGGTAACACCCCCCTCCAGTATCTAGCAAGAGTCTATCAGTTCGTGCATGCATGCTTGAGGTGAGGTGATAGCAAACAGTGACTGCACAGCAGCATGAAGGCAGAAAGTGTGAAAGAAACCAAGTTAAAACACTAAAAAAAAGTAAAAAAATAAAAAGTGACTGCTCATTAGGGTTGCCACCTTTTCAAATACCCAAAATGGGACATTTTTTGTAGAAGCGTCAGATTTTGCAGGGGAAAACATACCCACGGCCAGTACAAAGGACAGAACTTCACTTTTTTGCCAAAATAAAAGCTTATTATTGTAGCATTTGAGTTGATTATTCTGTTTCTTATAACATTTAGGTATTTCAGATACAAAATAATTGTTTTATGCAACTATTAAAGAAAATATCTGTTATATTTTTTGTCCTAAAATCTCAGGACATTTGCCATTTTTTCAATTTTTTTGCAGGACACAACTGCCCAAAGAGGGACTGCCCCTCGCAAAGTGGGACAGGTGGTAATCCTACTGCTCATGTGGGATTCCTTAAGAAATTAGGGCAGGCTTCACAGCTGTGCTCCAATAAACCACTACAAGGAAGAAGTGATAGGGTGGTATCTCCATACAAGTGTTTAGTAGAGGACCAACATTCCAGTTAAATTTCAAACTCCATGGGGAGGTTACTGCACTAAGAGTCTGCAACTTATAAAATAGAAGACATGATTTACAGGGATACTTCTACACAGACACTGTAGTTGACACAAGAGTGATATAAAAAAGAAAGCAAATTCCATAATTTTTGTGCATTGGAAACAGTGAAGCAGTCTGTTGTACCTCATGGACTGCCTTGTCTACGTACTAATTTTTAACAGACCGACTAAGATTTCAGTGCCATTAAAGATGCAGTGAAGGTACTGTCAGCAGCTAAGATCAGATAGCAGAAGAGCAGGGACAATAGCTTGCTGAGAGAGGACTGACTCTATGTGTAGTAGACTGCTTTTGAGGAAAAAAAAGAAGTAAAACAAAGTAAATAATGTTGTTAGTGAGCTTATACCAATTAATGGGGATAATTAAGGAGACTGTGTAGCAAGGAACAAGAGAAACAGAACTCCAATCGGAGAGTGAGGTAATGAGGTAGTCATGGAGAAATGCACTAGACATGAATAAGAATTAATGAGACCGTGAATGTGAGAAAAATTAGAACCGAATAAGGAGAAGATATTATATCAGTTTACATAAGAGAAGAATACAAGATGAGAAATACAGGGACAGGCTGGGAGGAGTAGTTTGTAGTATGGATTCCCTTAGAAGGATAAATGCGGTGAAGGAAAGGGAGAAGGGTAAGAACAATTGCTCAGAAACATAACAGAAACGTTTTAGCAATGTGGAAAAGTAGAGGTTATTTTTGATCTTAACTAAGTAGCAAAAGATTGTTACAGTCAGTTGAATTTGGATACAATCAACAAAAAATGCTAGCCACTAAGAATACAGACAAAACAGTAACGTTTGCAGCTTGGTTCTATTATAAATATGTACACAGATCATGAAAAGCATAGGACACTAGCATTATTATGAATTAACATAACACTGCTTGTGTACAGAAATCTAGGTCTCAATATAAAAAAAGGCAACAACAGAAGAGACTGACTCAATTAAGTCCAATGGGCTGGACAAATATTAGCCAAATGTCTGACATGAGACACTAACTGTAACATACCCAAATAGTTTAGCAGCAATATAACCAGATAGTTACTCAGTGTTTTGTTTGTGTCTTTCGGCTTTTCCCGGTTAGGGGTCACCACAGCGGAACTTCAATCCGCTAATGATTGGTAGTTGATTTTTATGTGCCGAGTTACCAGCCCTGATGCACAACTTTCAACGAAGGTACGCCCATTCACGCATGTCTCCACGCAGAAGACGCTCTAGCAGAGAATTGAACCGGACAGCGTCTTACTGGGAGGCAACAACGCTACCGCAACACCACCACTGCAGATAGTTACTCAGTGTAACATAACCAAATAACTTAACAGTGACATTACTAGATAGTTAATATTGAAAATGTGTACATGAAAAGAAGCACTTATATACACTAATGAAATACAAACTAATTGTATATATATGCAGTAACCTATAGCCCTTTGAGTGATGATAAACAAATGTCTGATATCAACATACCATAAAGAGGGGGAATGAAAGAAGTATGTAAGGGAGAGGGAAGTATAACACGGATGTGAATTTATAAGGGAATCACCAAAAGTGTTAAAATATGTGAACAGATGATGTATGACAGGAAGTAATCAACATGTGGAATAACACTTTTTGTAAAAAAGATGTAAAGTAAAAATGTGGTTAAAACAACAAAACTATAACATACCACCCACTAGGTATTTAGCAGGAACCAATCCTTTAATGCATTCATGCTCAAGGTGAGCCAATAAGAAACAGTAACTGTACAGCAGCATGGAGGTGGGAAATTGTACCAGGTAAGTAAAATTACAGAAAGAAACCAAGTTAAAACACTAAAAAAGTGACTGCTTATGTGGGATTCCTTAAAAAATTGGGACAGGCTTCACAGCTTTCCTTCAGTAAACCACTAAAAGGAAGAAGTGATAGCGGAGATATCACCAAGCAAGCGCTTACTTGAGGGGGTAACATTCCAGTTAAATTTGAAACCTCTGGGGAGGTTGCTGCACTAAGAAGCAGCAAGCTGTAAAACAGAGCATAGGATTAACAAGCAAACTTCTGTACTTATTCTGCAGAAGACAGAGATAGGAGTGCAAAAACCTGTTGTGCAATGGCAACAGTGAAGTAGTCTGTTTTACCTGACTGACTGCTTAGTACATGGAAAAAAACTGTTTTTCTTAGAAGATGCAGTGAAGGTACTGTCAGCAACTAAGATCAGTTATCAGAAAAGTGGGGTTATAGGCTTGCTGAGAGAAAGCTGACTCTTGGCAAAGTAGACAGCTGCTTGTGGATTGCTTAGTACATGGTAAATGTACTTTTTACTAGAAGAAAGAGGGAAGACACTGCCAGCACTTAAGATCAGTTAGCAGGTGTAGGCTTGCTGAGAGAGAGAGAGATGGATTTTGGCACAATGGATGGCTCTTCATGGATTATTTAGAAAAGACGTTTTTTCCTATAAGAAGAAGTGACGTTTCTGTTGGCAATTAAGTTCATTTTCAGGAAAGCGGGGACATTAGCTTGCTGAAGGAGAGCTGACGCTCAGCACAGTAGACCACTCAGCCCTTTGAATGCTTGTATAAAAGTTCTTTAGTAACGAACAACAAAAAGGGGGAATGAAAGAAGCTCATAAAGGAGAAAGCCGTACAACAAAGATTTGGAGGTTCAAGGAAATTGACAAAGGTGTTCCACTATAAAACTGACTAGCTTTATAAAGGGAGTCCATTTGAGCCTTCAGTTTGTTAATGTGTTCTTGCTTCAGTTACCTGAATTGTTTCCTTAGTATTTCTACCACCTTCTTAGTCTGAATTTTGAAGAAAATTTGCTGTATAGATTAAGATATCAACATCCTGATAGCCATCTCAAAATTCGGACATCTGTTTACTCAAAGAGTTTCTGTCTCCAGAGGATTTAAGCAGCAAAATGTACAACTTGCATGGTAGGGGATGATTGGCATAGCTTTTGGCAGTGTATCTACTAAGACATAATTGTGGCCTGATAGACACCATGGCCAAATTTTGGCTGAAAATGTTCCATATAATTTAGAAGTGCTTAGAAATATATAATCAATTCTACTGGCTAGATTTCTGCAGGAAATAAAACTATATAATCTGCTTACATCTGGTTGCAATGCCTCCAAGTATCACATAAAGGATGTTCTCTAAAAAAGTTTGGTAATTCTTTCATTACTGTTTGGAATTTAAGTTTTCCACAAGACAATTAAACCATACTAGACTACATAACCACACTGAAATCTTTCTTCCACAATTATGACAGCATTTCTTTTCTGAAGCATATCAGTTGCTATGGAAAAAAATCCAACATTCTCTCATTAGCATTAGATCAAATTAGGCCAATAAAAATTTGCCTAGAATTATTATCTCCCAGAATATTCAATGCTAATTACAATCCAGTTCCCTGCTGAATGTCATAGTGTTTCATTAAAGAGCCAGTTTACATTTCTAGTACTAAAATAGATGATCTATGTATAGCTGAACTAATATATAGCTAGATCCAGCCCACCCCCCATCTTCTATGTAAGAACTCCACATCACTTTTTTTAGTTTCTTGCAGAAATAAAATTTTCACATTAGCTTTTGAAATAATATTTAGACATTTTTCTCATACATTCTAAGACAAAACATTGAGGGATAAAGAGCTGGTGCAAATCTCCTTAGGATGGACTTGACTTTTTGAACCTCATAGTTATAAGTGTCTGCACTGGACATAAGCAGTATATTTCAAATAAAGCAAATAACAAAAAAGCATAGGAGCAAACCAAGGCTGAAAGGAACGATCCACATAAAGTTCATACAGTCCAAAGCACGAATTCTACCACACTGCACAGAGGCAATTAGTTAGAATGCAACCGAATCTATTTATTGAATTGTAAGAATTGGCAAGCGCTTTCACCCAACAGGGCTTCTTCAGACCAAATACATCTCTACTAATAAACCACATGATTAAATACACCTAACAATTAATCAATTAAATAAATCTATGACATCACATCCTATGCTATAAAAGTACTTATAAAAAAAAAAAAAATATATATATATATATATATATATATATATATATATATATATATATAAATAAAATGTATATGCTTATTAAAAGACATAGGGCAGGATTCAAGAAGCCTCCGTGTAAGAGTTATAACTCATACACGGAGGCTGCAGTTAAACGGAGTGATGTCAGCATGCTCTGCGTATTCATGAGAGCATGCTGAATCACACCTAAGTCTAACACGGTCCGTGTAAGACATGTGGGGGCGTGTCCATAGGCTGAGCCCTGCAAGCGGACACACCCCCAGAAGTGTAAAAGTGCCCAAAGTAGACACCCACAACAGAGTCCACGGAAATGTGAATAAACACAACACATGCCCCTACAGACTATTAAACATAAAAGAAATATAAATGAACATGCCATATTTTTTTTAAATTGTAAAGATGTTTAACCGTGAGTGCGCTCTTTTGCGTGCCGTAAGCAGCTACAGTTAGCAGTCAGTGGAAAAGTGAGTGGGAAAGCATATAAGAACTAAATATGCAAAATAAGCCAGGAAGCAATAGTGTAGCGGTAGAGATGTCGGCTGAAGAGCAGGCATACATGGTTCGAGCCCCCACAACACACCAATTTTTTTTTTATCAAAATAAGCAGGAAACGAGTCCCTGACAAATATGTACACATAAAACCCCAATATATGTAAAATGCAATGAAATAGCCCATTTATATTGAAGAAATGTGAGGTAAGAAATGAATAGAAACTGCCAGATGTGCCCATAGCTGAGCTACAGTTCAACAGAGTGAGTGTATGTGCCCGTAGATAAGCAGTGGTTTAACTGCTGCAAAATGAGTGCCCGTAGCTGAGCAGTGGTTTACCACGCTAAATATATGTGCCCCTAACTGAGCTGAGCGGAATATGTGTGCCGATAGCCAAATGAGGCTTAAACCAGCGTACCCCGTTTGCGCGGAGCTGCGCACCGCGCAAACAAGCTAACCGACGGGCAACGTTGAGCAAGCCGTATCAAAACTGCCTTTACACAGACACACCCCTCAGCATGTCTAGACAGTCATGGAAAATAAAAAGCAGTGGCCAGGTTCGAACCCAGGATACTATACACCATAGTCAAGGTACAGAACCACTAAGCCATGACAGCAATATCTAGAAATGCAATAATAGCTCATATATAGGAATGAATACAAACTAGAGTATGACAATGCAGGTTTACTGAAGTTGATACAATTCCAAAATGGCCAATCACAGATATGTGCGGGAAAAACAGACTATATAAGCCCCATAGGCAGGAATACACAGCATAAACAATTGTAGAACAGACCTGCAGGCAGAATGTCAGGAGTAGGAGAGGGTAGTCGCTTTCGAGCTCAGAGGTGGGGTGTTGAGGAGTCCAGGTACATGGCCTGGCTCCTAGTCCACAATCATGAGGCCCAACTCATGCAGGGCCAGGTCTTCTGGGGAGCGTACAGGGCTGAGGCGTGGGACCAGTTGGCTCATGAACTCACCAGTGCCACAGGGATTCCAAGGACAGGTGAGCAGGTCCGTCACCACCATGCGGACCTGAAGAGACGCAAGCAGGACCAAATGAACCTTTGGATCCAGGAGGCCCAGCAATCACCCAACACCCCACCACTGAGTAAGTAACATTTAATTATGTATGTAAAAAGTTAAACTAGCTGAAATTATGGAGATGTGTATTCCAATATTACTTCATTTATATTACAGCTGCAGGTGTCTGTTCTGCGAACCGCAGAGCCTATGGCGATAGGCTGGTGCGATTGCGCCACCAGGCAGGTCAGTAATCCACTACCAGTAACTGTAAAGAAATATAAAAGTATGACAGTCAGCAAAAGAGTGCAGTATAGCCAGTAAGGAATAAAATCTGCAAGTAACAGTGTGAAAGTGTATGCAAGTATTGCTTGATTACAAGAGTTCCCAGCCTGTAAGTGTAAACTAAACATGAAACTGTCCACCATATATTCTGAAATAAAAATGCCCTGCCTGTAAGAAAATAGTACACAACCTGCAGCAGGATGTAAAGTATAGCTGCAGAAGATGATGAAATCACATGTGTGAAATATATCCCTGTGGAAATACTGAAACATGTCAGAAGTGAGACTGCTGGAAAGGATTGTAATAACTACTGTTAAAACATGTCAATAAAGCCTAGAAGTACCATCCTGAATAGTAACATGAAAGCAAGTGAGAGAGTGTGAGAAAGTGTCAGGAATCCAGCAATACAGTAGTAATAACCCCTGAATAAAGTATACTGCAGTCAAGACAGAATTAAATGCATGTGAGACTCAGAACCAAACAGCAAAATCTGTTCAAAGTGTTGCTGCATGTGGAATGTGTATCCCAAAATCTGGATATGTTGCTCCCAGTCTGAAATACGCAGATAGGATGATTGTCTGATATACCAAACATCCACACTTGTCTACAGGTATATAAAGCAAAAGTAGCAGGATGATGTATCTGAACAAAGCTTGATATGAATGTGTATGAAGAACATTAAAATGTATAATGATGTTGCAGTAACAGTCCTATCAGCAAGGTGAAATAGTTAACATATAGGACACTGTAGTTAGAACAGTAGTGTGTATATAACTGTAGCTATTAGAAATGTACAGCATATGTATTGGTATTCGAAGGTGTTAATATTACTTTATTTACCCCACCCTATAACCACCTATAACCCATTCCACGTGAAAATGGTATGTGCAATCACAATTAACACCCCTGGACGTTTGTCCTGTTGGGTCATATATATTTGCATGTCTGTTGATGCATCTGCCCTGTTCATACATCCACACCTGATGGCCTGTTGCCATCAATTAACCCTGCATGTTGTTGGACTGTGTATTTCTGTTCAAATTATGCATGTGTTATGCACGCTGTTCAATGGTGTGAATATCTGGGTGTTTGGTTAATGGGAATACTAATGCATGCTGTTACAACTAACTGTGAATGGTATTATATGTCACTAACCCAAACTGTCATGACATAATGCAAAACATAGAACGACAGGAAAGGCGGGTTCCAGCGGACCCACCTCTCCCACCTCAGCTGGCGAGTGCACCTGGCACTAGTGCCGAGTCCGGACCCTCCTCCGGTGGCTCTGTGCCACCTGCGGGTGGAAGCGCTGCAGGGGATGGGGCTCGCCCCCCCTCTGCAAGTGTGGCCGGAGGAGATCCACCACTCACCCTCCGTAATGTCCAGACTGTGGTGCGTAGGGAGATTCGGGACTCCATCCTTGAGCCCCTACACCAGCTCGAGGCACGGGTGGCGCAACTAACGGGCATGCCCGTTGCCCCGCCTACACAGCTCCCAGCACAGCCCCGTCCTGGGCAGTGAAGGAACAGTGGCAACTGCCTATGGGTGGGGATATCAGTTCCACTGTTGCCATCTGTGGGCTCATGGGCTCTGGATATCCAAACCTCCGTCCCCGTCAATTGTGTAACCCCCCCACACGTGTCATACACCGCCCCTGTATGCATCTTGTTTGTCTTGTCTATTTACCTACCCAGCCTACCTCCCCAGCTGAACCGACTTCCTTCACCTGACATACCACTCTTACCTGAAAAAAAAAAAAAAAAAAAGGGCACTCTGTACCCACAAAAAAATTACGCCCCATACATAGCTGCCCATTCCGCACACATGTCCGCTGGACATGGAACCTATCAATTACAATTGGCTGTACAACAAGTATTATTGTTGTCCTGACACCTCTCCCAGGGGTGGAAGGTTTCAAATGTCACACCAAATTACATACATATGCACAGCTGTTGCTGCTGAAGAAATGGGCAGCTATGGGCCTTACCTACATCCCTCCTGCACATCCCAAGCTTGTTTCCCTACTGTCTTACCCTCTTTGTGACCCCTTTTTCACCACTTTCCTGTCTCCCCATTTTCTTTTCTTTCAAAGAAAATAGCGTGGGTGTGCGCCAGAGTAAGCACTGTTAAGCGGTTGTAACCGGGTGTGCGCAGAGCTAACCGCCAGTGCGCATGCGTGAGCTCCGCGCAAACCAGCGCTAGCCCAGTTACAACTGCTTAAAAGTGCCTTAGTCACTGTGATTGACAGGTCCTGTACTCAGTTCAAAAGAAAAATAAACTCCCACTGTCAGTCCCGAACCTAGGACCTTGGAAACACTAGTCTGTACAACCTACCACTAAGCCATGACTCTTATACAAAAACATTGTGCTAAAATAAATATAACCTGTAAAAGTAGGGATGAATGTAAAGGGAATATAGGATGTGTAGTACACAAAGCATGTCATTTAAAATAAATGTCAAAACCACAGGATATCCATAATAGTAGTGTGTGAAAAGAAACAGCCATGCTAGTTGGCAGCCTGTAGATAATAAGGTCAGTTAAAGTACATAGATATATGTATGCATATGTACATATATATATATATATATATATATATATATATATATATATATATATATATATATATAAATATATCTATATATAGTTGTAGGAGTCAATGTGCATACACACTTGCTACAGGGAACATGAAAGAGGAATGGAGAATTGTGAATATACAACACAGCCTGAAGCATGAGAGAGATACTAACCTTCACAGTCACAGAACACTGTCCACAGCATACCAGCATGGTCCCCGCCCACACAATCTGAAAGGGCAATGCCTATCACACATACCCTTTTATAGCACTGACCTGAAATCACAGTGAGAACTGCAATCAGTACACAACTGGATGTATGCAATTAGCAAATGCTGGCCTGCAATTGGTGCAGAGGCCATCACATGGACCTATGCAGATACCTGCAAAAGCATCCAGTGCTAACACTCTCCACATGCAATACATTCATTGCATTGTCTGCAAGCAGACAGAGGGACGGCGACAAGTGGAAGAGAGAGAGAGAGAGAGAGAGAGAGCAAGAAAATAAATAAAAAAAAAACTGTGACTCTCTGTACCCTGAAGCTGTCAGCACTGACAGTAGCAGCAGCAAGCAGAAGCTGTGGTAACGCAACCAGCTGTGACAAACAGAGGTAATGCAAAGTAGCAGGTTAATAGTGTGCATACTGTGAACCCTCCAAATGTGTCATAGGTCTGTATCCATAGGTATGTCCATGTGATATGTTGTGTGTACATAGTTCCAACAAAAGGGGATGACCATACATCACATGTCAAGCAGTCATAGGCCAGGATCCTGGTAGCATGTGTCTGTGCGTTGGCCTAGCAATGGCTGTAGTGACTGCTTTGAAATGTCAGCCAGGCCCAAAGGTCAGGATCAGCCCATCCCAAAGGCACACTGGCTGGGAACAAGTGTCTGCAGGTACCTGATGTCACTGCACATTTATCCCATACTGCATAATCCCATAGCGTAGCAGACCAGGCCCATTATGCATATGATGTGGTAATTCCCAGGGTCAGCCGAGGTGCCCCCTTAGTGTTGTGGGACCACTGTTGCTGTATGCCACTGTCCAGGTACATATCCTGTAGCATGGCCAAGATAAACTATCAGTGTTACATGTGGTGGTATGTCCCCTCAGAGTGCTGGTAGCACACATCCAGGGGGACCACGAGGTCACAGTGATGCTGTGTGTTCTCCTCTGCTGAGGGCGGCCCTCACCTGGACATGTGCGATGATAGGGAGGTTACATCCAGCTGGGATAAGTATCCCAAAGGTGAGGGAGAGGGAGGGGGGATATGTGCACCGAACATGTCTGCAGGAATGTTGGCAATATGCGTGTGTTTGGTGAATGTTAAGTAGGTGTGGGCTAACACAGAGCATATCCGAGGCATGTGGTCCATATGTGTAACATAACTGAAGAAGGCCTTGTGGTCATCCATAGTGTTTGTGTCCATTTCCCTCCCAGAGTAGGCTGTGGCTGTTGTTATGACGGACTGTAGCATAGTACCAGTGCTGACCACAGATGCCTACCCTTAATGTGAATGTGCTCTGTCCTGCAGTAGCCTCCTGCTATTGTTATACAATCTGCCTCTGTCTTGGCCCACTGGACAGGATGCCTAACCGTTGTGCATAGGGTCTGGGTTAGACATGTGTGTGCAAGTGTCATGCAATCCGCAGCATGTCCAAGGTAAGCATTTGCAAAGGGGTCAGCAGTGTGGCTCGTGGCTTCCACTGGCCCAGTGTGCTGCATGGATACCATCCCAGTCCCAGCAAGTGAATAACTGTCTAACCACATACATATCAATGTAGTCTACTGTTCTGGTGGTGGTGGTGGTGGGATATGTATATCCAGGCCGAGTAATGTCTGTCCACATCAGAGTAGTGGATGGTGTCCCACATACAGTACCTTGGGATGGACCCCCAGAGTGAGGTTGTGCATAGCACCTGTCAGTGTGTGCTGACTGATGGGGCATGCTACTACGTAGTGTGGAATATGGCAGGTATTGTTGCACAGGTATTGGCCGAGCACTGATATCTGGCCATGTACCTGTGTATCCACCACGACACACACACATGCAACATATGGGAGTAGTAGTATATCACTACACATGCGTATCATGTATAGTATGTGTGCCATACATTGCTGACATGGTCTGCTGATATCATGTCTGTGTTCTCTTCCAGGAGATGGCGCGACAGCGTAACCCGCCTACTCCGTGGCGGAGGATGAGGAGATCCACCAGAGCCTGGTGCGGGAGTATGACATCCTGTTTTCCGCACCAGTCAGAACCAACAGGAGAGGGCCGCACTGTGGCAAGACCTGGGCCGTAGGGTAAATGAAACTGGCATGCATAACAGGACATATGAGCAGGTGCGACATCACTGCAGTGATTTAATCCGAAGTGTCCGGCGTGCAGCAGATATCCACAGGCAACAGGTCGCCACAGGAGGTGGGGTGGCCACACATCCCCCTCACCAGACTGGAGGGCTACTCCTAAGTGTTGTGGCTCCAGCCCCGAACACCAACAGCAGTACACCTGCATTATGATGGAGGCTGGTTCCACACAGCAGCACGACATGGAGCGTGCAGGTAATATGCCATATGTACACCTGACTGTTCTGTACACCATATCATATGCAATATCAATGGGACAGATGTGCCCACTGACATTAATCTCATCATTTCTGCAGGTCCCTCCAGGGTTACAGAGAGACAGGCCATCCATGCTGGTGAGTGTGTTTAACATAACCTATAATAGTCCTGATAATGCTAGTAACAGTAGTGTAACTCAGTAGTGCTCTGTGTGTATACTGCAGGGTGTGCATGTGTGCAGGTGTGTCAGTGCCCATGTGTGCATGTGTGCAGGAGTGCCTGTGTCCAAGTGTGCATGTGTGCCTGTGTCCATGTGTGCATGTGTGCATGTGTGCCTGTGTCCACGTGTGCATGTGTGCATGTGTGCCTGTGTCCACGTGTGCATGTGTGCCTGTGTCCATGTGTGCATGTGTGCATGTGTGCATGTGTACACGTGACCATGTGTGCATGTGTGCATGTGTCCATGTGTGCATGTGTCCAAGTGTGCATGTGCGCATGTGTCCACGTGTGCATGTGTCCACGTGTGCATGTGTGCATGTGTGCATCTGTGCCCGTGTGCATGTGTCCATGTGTGCATGTGTGTATAAGTGCATCACTGGTAACAATGTCTGGAGAATGTAAACTGTGTTTCCTGTCTTCATCCCACAGGTTCTGGGGCTGCTCTGGTGACCTGCAGCAGGGAACCTGAATCCTGTGCCACGGCTACTGGTAATGATGATATATGTGTAATGGTACAGGAAGGTTTGTCAGGGTCTGCCATTGGTCAGCCAATTGACAGTACACAGCTGTCAACCCCATCATTGCGCACAGTCATCCTGCCTATACATCCTATGTCACCATTGTCCCTAGGTGATGGACAGGATACAGCGGGCATAGACCAGGGTAATGTGGTACCTGTGGCACATGCGTCCCCACACAGCAGCCATGGGCAGGGTCCTCCGATGGTACCACACAGACAGTTGCCCATGGGTTCTCGTGGGAGCATCCGTGGGCGTACTGCCTCTGGCCGGCGTGCCCAAAGAGGTCTGTCAACCTCAGCGATGTTTCGGACTGTCATGCAGGCTCAGTCACGTATGGAAAGGTACACCAGACAGGGTCTGAGGGAGCTCAGAGCATGCCGCACAGCCATGACAGACAGTATGCGTGACATTGCGGATGCTATCCGTAACTTCACCGATGTCATAGACAGACGTTGTGGGGACATATTACAGCAGTTCCACAACCAGATGTCCATGAGCCAGGGCAGTGGTGGGTGTCTGCGGCGTTGACGTGGCCATATGCCGGCAGCGGCAGCAGCTGGCAGTCGGCGCGGACGGCAACAGGCTCGCGCACGCCCCCATAGTGCCAGCAGCAGCCCCAGCAATGCTGGGTCTGTGCTGTCATCGGAACACCCCAGGAGACCACGTGCACGTGGCTCTGGACAGTCCCAACAGGGACATGTGTCCAGTCAACACACTCCCGCTTCTGATGACAGTACCCAGTCAGGCGTTGTACTGGATACGGTCCGTAGCACCCCTGCCAGGCACAGGTACCGTGTCCGTGCACACAGACACTGATCTGTATGGCCTGCCAGGTGCAGTCTGTGGCTGTCCACAAACCCCTGTATATGGCAGCCATGAGGTGGAACTGTGTGCGTGCATACACACATGCGGAATGTTAACACTTAGGACAACCACATACACGCACACACTGCAGCAACACTGCCCCACCCTGTACTGCTGCCCCTCACCAACACACATACACACACATGTCAATTGGTGGTATCAGTGGCTGACTCAGGCATACCTAATCCACACCCTGTGCATATGATGACACTATGCCACCTCCTGCAATCTCCAACATCATTGCAGGAACAGGTAAACACATTGCTGATGCACAGGGTGACTACATAGATGTGTATTAGTAGTATCATGTTGGTAACAGTACAGTGTGCTGCTATGACTGTGTGTGTACCCCAGCATGCCTGCTGTAGTAACTGTATGAATGTCCTGAATTGTTATCCGCACCCATAGTACATACCAAAGCATAGCAGCTGCACATAATTGCATGCCGGTGGTAAGGTTGTCAACAGATAGCCGCATACATGGGTAGCACAGGGGGAAAGCTAATGCAAGTAGTGACATGCAATGGTGGACATGTACAGTAATGGTGTCAAGATGCCCACAACAACTATGCCATGTGTATGTTCATGCATCTAGATATGTGTGCAGTACCAATGTTGTCCAGACCACAAATAAGTATGACATAATATCGGTTCCACCATGGCCATCTGTGCTGTGTATTCCTGGGTACATGTTGATAGTGCCTACATATATGCATTGTTTCTTACTGTTATTGTTACCCCTTCTTTGTTGTATGATGCAGTACTTCCAGCCCTGTGTACTGTAGCCTTGTTTGCATGCATGTTCGCCTGGGGTCCCCTGGAACACTGCTTACACCTGCAATGCAGGGTTACAGTGCTTCAGTAGACTGCTAGTGACATCTGCATAGCGTACCATATGTATGTCAACCTTACACATGACAGAACGTCACTGTCTGTCCTGTACGCATGAAAGTTGCCTGTGACACATTGCACACATCTTACCCGGCATTTACCCACGTGTGCAGTCATATATGTCAGTGCTATGAGACAGAGGCAGTCCACCCACACATACACACCTTCAGTATGTTGTTCCCCATTGGCCCTATGTGTTGGTACTCACCATGGCAATCACACTACTAGGGCGGCATGTCCAAAGGTAACCTGTGAATCGCCTCTATGGTCCAGTCGTGGTTTATGTGGGTCATGTGTCATTGTCACAGCTGCCACATGTATGCAGTCAGCCATCACCCTTGGCCAGGTATATACAACACATGTGTGGGATGCCACCACACAGCCAATCTGGGGACTGGTCTCTCTGAACCCAGTGATGCCATACCCTGTCAGGTGGCATGTCATATATACTACGTACAGGACACACGTCAAACCCAATCCCTGCTGCTACTAATGATAATACCCCTGAAGATGTTCCTGATAGCTTTGACCAGTCCTTTACTGAGACAGTGCAGGCCCTAGCTTGCCATCTACCTCCTAGCTCCCCTGGTCCTGAAAGCAGCACCCCTAGAAAACTACTTGCGTCCAGCTGCCAACCAGTCGCCACTTCACTTCTCCGTACCTTGGTTGTAACAGTGAAACCCACTACACTGTGTGCCGATCAACACCCTGCCGAGTACCTATCAAAACCAGATGATGCTATTGCTTACCCGTCTCAAAGGTAATCAAGCGTACTATGTTAGAATCTAACTTTCCCACCATCTGGAAAATGTCATATGTAATCCCACTTCACACAGGAGGCAGCTCTACTGACATCTCCACTGATAGGCCAATAGCTATACACTCTCCACTTGCAGAGATTATGGTGACTTTCGTCATAGACAAGTCATGCACCACCTAATCCAAACTCGCATTATGGCAGACACTCAGCATGGCTTACGTCCTCATCACAGCACTCCGTCAGGCCTCCTAGCCTTCACTAACACCATAAGCCATACTTGCAACATCAATGATATATCCACAGCCCTCTTTTTGGATAACTCAAAGGCATACAATATGGTTGATCACCAGCTTGGACTCCACACCCTGCACAGACTGTCTAGATACTGGAGCCTTCCAATGGTGCCAATCCTACCTGCATGGTCAACAGCAGGCCGGCCTCTGGCAGAACAAACCCTCTAACCGTCTACCTAACACCCTCAGAGTACCACAAGGCTCTATCCTAGGGCCCTTGCTGTCCTCCATCGTCATTAATGACCGTTGTACTGTCATCCCAAAAGCCAGCTGTATCCAATATGCTGTATACTCTACTCTGATCTGCTCAGCCACATCTCCAGTAGAGTTATGTTCAGCTACCCAGACCACCTGTAATACAATAGCAAACTGGCTTTCTGAACATCGTCTGATCCTAAATCCCAATCAAACTGAACTGCTGTTATTCCACAAACACGTAGGTCTACCACGTTCACCATTACCATAACATCAACTGATGGCACAATAATCTACCCTGACCTATCTCAAACACTATTAGGTGTCATCATAGACAATAACCTCATATGTGACATACATGTTAACCAGATTAGCCAAGCCATCAATAGAAAGCTAGGGTCACTTTACAGAATTAAAGCCTTCCTAGCCCCTCCAGCTAAAGGTGCCATAGCTCGCTCACACCTTGTTCCAGCCCTTCTGTATGCATCCCCTCTACTCTCACATATCAACAAGACTGTCCTTAACAAGCACTGGATTTGCTATGACCACATTGCCAGGTTTGCCACTGGCCTGCCTGTTAGGACACATCATTGCATCAATCTAAATCAGCTTGGTTGGCTTGCAATACCCAGCCTAATACGGTATAAACAACTGATTATGGCCTATAAAATCCTCCATAATCCAGACAATACTCCTGCACTTAACTTACAATCACCCCCTATAACAATCCTAGACCACTTCGATCCTCTAACATTGTACTACTTCGAACTAGCGAGTTTATTACCACAGCTGGTGATTCTCTCTTTGCAAATCCTGTAAGTAGATCCTGGAACCCACTTCCAGCTGGTATTACCCTAATGTCCACCTTAGGTCATTTAACAGTAGACTCAAACAACATTTGTCATGTAACTGGCTATGTCAGTGTATCAGGCCTGGCTAACTCGGATGTGTAACCTGTGTGAACCACTGTACTGTGTAAATACAATTTAATCCTGGCTTGTGCTCAGGTCTAACATTAACCTGTGGAACATGTTGGACCTGCTTACTTATGTAATCTCTGTAAATACTCTGTTTGTACTATGTCATGCTAGTATTCTGTAATGCTGTATCTGCTACCCTCGTAGCTTGTCTCCACGGGCCTACCCTGGGAATGGACATGCATCCAGTTGGGCTATTCCAGTCAACATATGTAGGATAAATAAATAAAGCAATACATGATATTACAGTGATGACATTACCAGTCAGACATTGCCACACACTGACAGCATGCCGAACACACTGGGGCATACGTGGGGACTCAGACTAGCAGCCTGCCTGTGCATCACACACCTCCGCAGCTGGCACACAGGCATATGTTCCGTCGGAACAGAGCACATGCCACACATGGCACGCACATCCCCTGTGCCACACACCCACAGCCTGTAGGGCTACACAACACACCTGCTACAGACGTGTCAGGTACCTGTCATGTGTGCTGCACTGGGGTCCCGCTCAACAGGCTGTATCTGGTGAAGGGCACAGTGATATGACTCAGGGGCACTATGGTCCACCACAGCACACATGCATACAGGTCAGACAGAGGCATGGACAGATATGACTCACTCATTGACCATGCCAGTGTGGCTGCCTGGGACATACCTCCCTGGACTACATGATAGGGAACATAGAATGGATCTCTCAGCATGTGGCACAGGCCAGTATGAGCCTGATGTTGGTTGCCAACATACCCTCCCCAGGTATTCTACCACTATATGTGGGACGGCTGTTGCATGTCTACATTATGCTCAGTCTCCACTGTCATCCATAGGGTATCCACTGGCTGTCAATGTGTGCTTACATGCTAGGGAGGCCACATTGATGTTCACGGGTCATCTTGCACGTGACACACATGGCCCGATGTATACTGGCAAGGCTCCTTGGTACACACATACTGCCATATGCTGCAGGACATGGTTTACATAGCGACCTCCGTGGGTATCACACAGGTTAGGACACTAACAGTGCTGCTACACAACTACAGCAGTGTACACCGGAGGATGCATGCACCGGACACTGCCCTCAGCATGGTGAACTGCAGTGTCTGTGCAGTACCAGATGCATGATTCATGGCTCACAGGTGTTACCCATCACTGACAGGTTATGCCCCTTACCATGCCCGTCATCACCTACACATGTAACACACATGGATAGGGGTGTGGTATCCCGAGTTAACACAGATACACACACCTCCAGGTTGTTGGCACAGCACAAACCATCAGGGCCTACTCAAGTGCAGCTGACAGTGTGTTGGACTGCCATCTGGGTCATAGCATGGCACACACAACCCTCACATACACAGGAAGACCACCTATCCTCCATAACTACACCGGCAATATGACAGTCCCATGAACTGTGTTTATAAGGCCATACTGCATCCAGCCGAACATTGTGTGTGAGCATTACTGTAGCTACAACACTCTAGTTGAAGAGTTCACAGCATGTGGTCACCGAAATGCAGTGGAATGGCATGTTACCACTACCACAACAGGTAGGAACATACAGCACCTGTACATTGACTACATGTACACTATATGGCCCAGACCAGATGTGTATCCCCTGCTGTAGGTCTTTCACCATAGACACCCACACTGTATAGGGATATACCACGTGCGGACCCTGCACAATAAGACACACAGTCATATTGGTATACATCGCTAATACCATTTATCCACACAAAGCATGTGTCAGACATGGTAACTACTGTAGGTCACAGGTATTTCTGTGTATGTGTCACACACATACATCATGTGTGCACTGCCATTGCTGGGTTAGGCAATGGCATGCATTGTTATGTACAAACACCCACACAAGGTCATACTGTGTGACACAACCACACGTGATAGTTATGGGTTACCACAACATGCCTATCTGTACTCTGACGATGGTAATAGACACAGTAGCAGAGCACACTATTGGCATTACTAGCCAACTAGCCCTGTCTGGCTGTGCTGATAGTGTGGTGACATTCCCTGTGTTTACTGGTGGGGTATGCAGCATCTGGTGTATAGTAGTATTTGCCAAAAGGATCTGTTCCCTCACACTTGCATTTACACATACCCTACTACCCCCACACACATGCACACTTGCCATATGCAGGATTCATTCCCCTACCTACCTATGTCATGACACGTGAGAGGGACGCATTAGCAAAGTGCACTGATCGGTTTACTAGATAGTTCCTCGTCTCTGGCTATACTTAGAGGGTGCTGACAACATCAGTACTTTTAAAGGGTAATGTGCATCAGGTAGTGTGATCACCTGGTTGCCAGACCTAACATGTTTTTCATACGGAAATGCACACACACACATGTCTTTACAGGTTTCACATTCCTACCTAATTACATTACAATACACAGGGGAAACGCATTAGCAGAGAGCGCTATTCGCATTACTGGGAGGCTTCCTTCTCCTGCTGTACTTATAGGATGCTGACATCATCTGTGTTAAGAAAGGGGCGTGTGCATCCTGTAGTGTGTTCTCCCAGTTGGCTAAAGGAACATTTCCTCTCACAGCCTCACAGCCTTTCACACACACAAACCCCACTCACCCACACACATACACACACACTGAGCATTTGCAGGATTCGAACCCCTACCTAACTATATTATGACACTTGAGGGCGACGCATTAGCAGAGCACACTATCCGAATTATTGGGCATCTGTTCTGTACCTGTAGTATTTCTAGGGTGCTGACATCTTCATTTCCACAGAGATTTGTGGTTGTCGTACTACCTGTCAGGTGGGGGATAGCATGTATATGCATTTGCAGCCACCTACATCAGGGTCAGATGTGCACATCGCACTGGCAGGTTATGTTCTATACCATGCTTTGGGACCACAGGACCTGTAACACACAACACTACCAGTCCAGCACACCACACCCACATCCAGGACACACAACTAGCTTCCCTGGGAACAGTGCCAGGATATGCAGGTATTCACATACACCATTCCAGTTGTTAACATCAGGTACATGCATATTGTGTGTGAGAACTACTCAGGCCTCTACCACTTTACCCTACCGCCACTACAATTTGTGGGTCCATGTGCTATGGCAGAACCACACACCACAGCCACATGGGTTAATACATATTGCACCTGTCCATCTGCAACGTGGGTACCCACTGTTCCACACCAGAGGTAGACCACCATTGTTGATACCTGCCCATGCCCACTTTTCCCTGGACATCCATATCCCATCTCCACCCCCAGGCAAGGTTGTCACTGCACACAAACTGTGTTTAGCACAAGCAGACTCTACACCTGTGTAGACTGGGGTGGATGACTTCAGAGGACCCATGCTGGAGGACTATACTGGCCACTCAGACTATTCCTTGACACTTGCATCCTATGAGCATGTGTACAGTTTGCATTGGTCATTCAGATATTGGCAAAGGCTCTTGCTACCCCCACAGTGCCTATGTTAGGCAGGGCTCAGATGACAAAACCACCTTCATAGGTATCACAAGGGATAAGAAACTAAGAGCAATGCTACTCAACGCCAGATATCTAAACCTACAGATGCGTGCACCCAAAACACCCCTTGGCATGGAAAACATCGATATCTGTGCAGTTACAGATGCCTGGTTCAGGGCTACTGAGAGCACACCAGCACTACCGGGTTTAACCCGGTTGATATCTTTGAAACAGTCACCAAGGCCATTGACGAGGGGAAGGTGGTTCACACAGCCTACCTGGACCTTGCAGAAGCCTTCACAACAATACCCCACTTGGGCATTCTAGAGAAGGTCACCAGCTTAAATATAAGGCCCTATGTCACTAGATGGATTGCACAGTGGCTCAAGGACAGATACCACATGGTTAGCATTGCTGGAGCCATGCCAGACCCCACAACAGTTACGGGTTGTGTCCCACAAGGCTCAGTCCTGGGACCGTCTTGTTTGGTATATATTTATTGGAGGTACAGGCCAACACGGACGTACTTTGGCTGTCCAAATATGCAGATGACTGCAAACAGGCCACCATAATTGCCTCTTCAGCTGACACAAGCATCTTCCAAAGGGGCATCATAGCGACAGACAACTTGTGCCAGAGCCATGGCCTTCTGCTGAACAGTGTTTAGGAAGGGGAATGTGCATCCTGTAGTCTATTCACATAGTTGCCAAAAGGGACATTATCCTCACACACACTAACCCCCCTCAGCCCGAAACACACACTTGCCAATAGCAGGATTCAAACCCCTATCTGACTATGTTATGACATTTGAGATGGACGCATTAGCAGAGCACACTATTTACATTACTGGGAGTTTTCCCTTCTCCTGCTATACTTATAGAGTTCTGACATCATCAGTGTTTAGAAAAGGGAATGTGCATCCTGTAGTCTGTTCACCTATTTGCCAAAATGGACACTACTTTCACACACACTAACCCCCTCAGACAGTCACACACACTTGTTATTCACAGGATTCAAACCCCTACCTAACTATGTTATGACACTTAAGAAGGACGCATTAGCAGAGCGCGCTATTCGCATCATTGGTAGGTTTTTTTTCTCCTGCTGTACTTATAGGGTGCTGACATCATCGGTGTTTAGAAAGGGAATGTGCATCCTGTAGGGTGTTTTCCTATTTGCCAAAAGGGACATTTCCCTCACACACACAAACCCCCCTCAGACAAACTCTTGCCATTCACAGGATTCAAACCCCTACCTAACTATGTTATGACACTTAAGACGGATGCATTAACAGAGCACGCTATTCACATTACTGGGAGGTTTCTTTTTTCCTGCTGTACTTATTGGGTGCTGACATCATCGGTGTTTAGAAAGGGAATGTGCATCCTGTAGGGTGTTTTCCTATTTGCCAAAAGGGACTTTTCCCTCACACACACAAACCCCCCTCAGACAAACACACACACTTACCATTCACAGGATTCAAACCCCTACTTAACTATGTTATGACACTTAAGACGGACGCATTAGCGGAGCGCGCTATTTGCATTACTGGGAGGTTTCTTTTCTCCTGCTGTACTTATTGGGTGCTGACATCATCGGTGTTTAGAAAGGGAATGTGCATCCTGTAGGGTGTTTTCCTATTTGCCAAAAGGGACATTTCCCTCACACACACAAACCCCCCTCAGACAAACACACACACTTGCCATTCACAGGACTTAAGATGGATGCATTAGCAGAGCGCGCTATTCGCATTACTGGGAGGTTTCTTTTCTTCTGCTGTACTTATTGGGTGCTGACATCATCGGTGTTTAGAAAGGGAATGTGCATCCTGTAGGGTGTTTTCCTTGTTGCCAAAAGGGACATTTCTTTCCCACAGACTTACACACACACCAACCCCACTCACACACACACACACACACACACACACACACTGAGCATTTGCAGGATTTGAAACCCCTACCTAATTATGTTATGACATTTGAGACGGACGCATTAGCAGAGTGCACTATTCGGATTACTGGGAAGCTTCTTTTCTCCTGCTGTACTTATAGGGTGCTGACATCATCTGTGTTTAGAAAGGGGAATGTGCATCCTGTGGGGAGGCAGACACCAAGCACACTCTGGCTAAGCTGTCATTCCCTAGGGCAAACAGCCTAGTGTTGACCTCTACACCCATATGTTTAATTGTCAAATGCACATTATTTGTTGCTGATAGACTGTTTGCACATCTTTATTGCCATAGCGTTCCCTGTTTGTATGAACAACTTGTGCATCTGTGGAAGATGTTTGCATATGGGAGGGATCCACTATATCACGTATGTCTCTGCAGTCATTTAGCTGTGTGCACTGGGCAGACTGCTATAATGTTGTTGGTTCCTGGAATAACACATAACAATACCAGCTATGTGTGTCCAACTGCTAAACCGAGATTTGACCTAAGTGTGTGAGCATGCCCAGTTCAGCCTTCCCATGGCATGTTGTCAAAGTGTGTGAGCATGCCCAGTGTGAGCATTCCATATGTTGGACTCTGCAGCCCACCACATTTGTGGATGAGTGTGAACTTCAACAACTATCACCCGTTTATGGTTGTGTGTTGTGTGTCATGTTGTGTAGTTATGGTACAACTGCTTTGTGTGTGAACACAACAGGGTTATACTGTGCCTGCAGTGTTTGCATGGGATACTTTGCATACAGTTGTCAACATCCTTTCACACTGATCTAACACTGTAGTACTGTATAGTGTACTGGTAGTACTTTGACTGTGGTGGGCATTATCCTGGGCTTTACTGCTATCACTGCTTTACATTTTGATAGTGGGCACAACGGCCTGGTTACGGGCCAGTTGTGTACATCTGACCATGTTGCATTCTGTTCAGATATGAACTACTTAAACCAGGCTTGTCCAACATTGGTAGTGTATTCCACAACATAGGTGTACATTTGCAAACACTAGCGATGTGCCCTAGTCCATGTGTAATGCTAGTTGGAGAGTATGTTTGTCCTTCAACACACATTGTAAGTGGGGTTTGCCATGACATATGTCATGGTTAGTATACTGTGCCTGTATCTACCTGTGGCATGACAGTGGTACCCAGGATAAATCTACCATCTCCCATCCACTCATCAGGATTCCTATTGAGGAAAATTGATAAGTGACTCTATGGGTAGCCTGTGCTGGGGGTGGCTTCTGTGTTATGGAGCACGCAGTACAGCTTGTCCTATGGACGTCAGTGCTGGGGTTCAGGTCTCTCATGTGCATAGCTCACTGCCATTCAGATTGTACAAGGTGCAGCATGTTTATTGATGCCAGCAACACAGGCAACACATGGCATCTGTGCAAGCTCTTTGATACTCCTGATGAGGTACTGTTGGGGACTTTACAGTTGATGGAGGTGTCTGCTGAGGTACATCCCACAGGGGCTATTGTAGTCAATTGTACCACTGATGAAGGATGACTGCAGAGCCACAATGACCTCCCCTTATCTAGATCTGACAGCCTTCATGATTAGGTGGGTATATGGTATGTTTCTGTAAACACTACAGCACATGTTTGTCCAATGCAGGATATCTATCACCTTGTGTCCCCAGGTCTCTCATTACATGTTAACTACATAATGGGTTAACACCTGTGTGCTAATTGGTGGGCACTTACTGTATATCCATGGGGGTTGACTATGCACGTTTCTGCACTTAGCTTGCTGACATGGCTATGGCACCAGTTGTCTGTTTCTATGTGGCCCTTTTGTGGGATGCTTGTGTCAGCTGGTGGATCATATGTGGTGAGCAGTTTGTAGTCCTCTGCAAACATGTTCGGACACAGTCCTTCCATGTTTGCCTGTACCTATGGGACATATATACCAGACGACGGAGATCCCAGGACAAAGCCTTGTGGGATGCCAGTTATATCTGGTTTGTAGTCTGACATGGCTGCAGCATGTCTGACCATGTCTGTTCTGCCCTTGGTCTGGTTTGCAACCCCTCTACTGACATGTGGTTTTATATTTAAGCTGGTGAGCCTATCTATAATGAACACATAGGGTATTGTATAGAAGCCTTTGCAAGGTCCAGATACACTGTGTGGAGCACATTGCCCTCATCAATGACCTTAATGGCTGTTTCAATTGAGTCAAACATGGTTAGGGGCAGGATCTGCACTTGGGAAGGCCACACTGGGTTGGTTCCGGTGTCAGTAGGTCCCCAATATCTTTATGTCTGTGGTACATGCTGATCCTTTCCATAGCTGTGCAAACCGAGCTTCTCAGGATTCTGGGGTAGTAGTGTTCAGTATCCATTCAGGCAACACGTTTGTTGAGAAGGACCACTGTTGTTGTACACTGCTCTTTGGGTACATATTCTGTGGTAAGGCTGACATTGAGCAGTAGTGTGGTTTGGCATTCCATTCATCTTGGAGTCCATGTTGCACTAAGCCCAGGACAACATCTCATACCATTGCTGCTGTGTGTTTTGCTTTGTAGATGTTGGCTGTTACCTCAGCATCTGCAATGTCAGGGGGCCAGCAGTCTGCTGGGATAGATATTCTGCATTCGGGGGGGGGGTTGCACTGCACCTGTCAGGATGTATGTTGGCAATATGTGTGTGTGTTTTTGATATTTGTGTGATTCAGGGCATATCTGTGAATTCCCAACATGGTTCCTACCATCAGTTGTGAAAGCCTTGGGATTATCCTTAGTGTCCTGTACAATTTGTATCTTCATAGGTTGATAGGGTCATACTAGGCTATCCACCCTGGGCATTTGTTAGCCTAGCCAGAGTGTGTGTGGCTTTTGACACCCCTTGCTATGTGCATATTATGGCCATTTATGTTTTGCTTTGCTGTGCCTCTGTCTGGACATGACACAGTGAAGACCCCCAGTGTAACTCTACAATCATCCATCCACTTGGCAAGATTCCTGTTGAAGAGTGTCAGTGAGGGGCTCCACCTTACATGGAATGGGATTCTGGTCCAGGGTTTGGGGAGCCTCTGGATTATGTATCTGTCCCACCAGCACATCCTATTTCATTATTTGTTGAGGTTGACATCTCTCCCTCTTACAGCTCTGATGGATTTGTGTTTTCTGGGGTGGAGCATGTCCATTACTCCTGTGTTGGGCATGGCCTCCTACAACAGGCATGCAATGCCTCTTTGTAGGCAGTATGTGACTGGATTCAGCTGGGGTGTCTACAGCCAGGCAGCATATGACATATATTTGTGACCCTTTAACCTCTTGGCGAGGTACCTTTGAGGTCTTTCTAACTGCTGCAGGTGTCAGGTAAGGTACATCCCATATGAGGCATTGTACTGGATTATGGGTGTGATTGGAGAATAGTATAGGGGCACAATGACCTCTGTTGCCGTAGATGTGACTCCTTTCCTGATACGGTGTCAAATGTAGACAGTCTTCCTGGCCACATTGGCAATGTGGGTGTCACATAACAGGTTACTGTCCACTTGTGTCCCTAGGTCCCTGGTTACTCTTTCCATACATATTGGTTTATCACCTATGTGGTTATTTGTGGTACCTTGTTTGTTATTTAGTGGGACATTCATACTGTCCATTGTCTTCAGGATGGCTGGGTGGGGTTATTGTGTGTGAGAGTGCGGTCTGTAGCATGCTACAGACTGCACAGCAGTCTTGCCTACAGTTAGTTGCACATGTGTGAACTCCAATGCCTTGTGCATTGTCAGTTACCTGGACGTATGGGTGTCTGTGCTGACTCTGGATACTCACCCTCCTTTTATGTTTCGTTCCAGGTTTTGGGGCCATGACACATGATACGTGGTATAACCTGGTAGTGCTGGTGTGCTGTCAGGAGGCTTGCAGCAGGTTTCTGTCACTGCACAGACATCGATGTTCTCCATTCTGGGGATGGCCTCAGGAGCATGCATATTGGGGTGTACACATCTGGCATTGGTCAGCATTTCCCTTATGTTTCTTCCCACTTATGTTTTCTAGGGTGGTGGGTCAGTCTTTTCAGCCTTGCCTACAAAAGGCTCTATGGAGGTGGCAAAGGCCTTATCCAATATTCAGACGCCCAGGGGTAACAGGTGCAGGCCATCCCATGGACAGCTGCGTGGCTTGTCAAGCATGACATCCCAAGCAGACAGACATTGGATCCCCTTGGAATAACACCAGTAAGTGTGCCACTTGCTATGACTGATCATTCCGTGTTTGTACTGTGACATTACTCTTGGTAAGGGTAGGATACTGCGAATGGTGAGTGTCATACCGGCATGGACTACATAATCAGATAGCTCATCTATGTCTCTTTTCATGTAGTCTAGGGCGGTACATCTCAGGTCATTCGCACCAGCATGGACTATGACTGCATCATATTTCTACTTGCTTTGGAGTGACCTACATACTTCTGTTATGTGGCATATTGTGGCAGCCTACGGGCAGCTTACTGTACCCTTTCCCTTGTTCAGTCTGGTGTGCAGGACAGCAGTGTGTCTGACTATGGAGTCACCTATTACAACTGTATCAGGCATGTTGTTTCTACGTCTGTCCTGTGACTGTTTGGCACACCAGCTTTGTGTGCTATGTGTTGCATGTGCTATGTTTGGAGGCTGTTTGATTGGGTGTCTGCTTTAGAGGCCTCTGTTGGTGTGCTGTGTTTGTAATTTGTGCCTCCGGGAATGTTTGTCTGTGTTTATGTGTTTGGTTTGCAGTTGTGATAGGTCTATGTGGGACTGTGTTTGTGGTGTGTGTGGTTACCTTCTCCTACTGACTTGTTTTGGGAGTACTGCGTTGAGGGAGCTCAGCCTCCAGTTTGGATGGATGGTTGCATCTCTCACATATTTTTGTATTTCTTGGGTGGAGTTGGGGGTTGTCTGTGTACTTGAGGCAGGTGTGACATTGCCTCAGGATTCACAGATTCCACTTGTTGTGGCTGGCCTTAGTGGATTGCATATGTGGACAGATGTTATTGCCATACTACTGATCAGTGATTACTTCATTGTTCATGTTTGCTCTATCATGTAGTAGCTTCCTCATTCTCTTGCATGTTTTGGTTATGGCTGGTGTCCACCATGCCAGATTTAGGCACTGTGTCTTGTTTTAATTTAGGACTGCATAATCCAAGCATTACTGGCAGTGTTCATGGAATGGCTGTATTACAGGTTCTGAGGTGTGGCCCATATTTTGCACCTGCACGGGACCTTTCATGGGTTCCACATCAGTTTGGAGGGGTGCAGATATTGCTTAACACATGTTTTCCACTGTGGTTTCCCGGCCAGGGACTGTGGTCAGGATTTGTATATCAAGTGTGATTACTCTATGTTCTGGTTTTACCAGTGAGCAATACACTTCTCAACTTGACATCCAGTACCCATGTTGCTGATTATCACATCCAGTATGCTTACCACTCTTGTGGGGGTGGTACGTTGTTCCTGTGCCTTTTGGTTTGTGGATTCTATGAACCTTTGTCCGACACTGTTGGAGCTAGTATAATGCTCCCAGTCTATGTCTGGGTATTTGCAGTCACCCAATATAATGTGGGTTGGAGGACTTGATATATTCATGTATTCCAGCATAGGCCGGATGCAGTTCCTGGTGTTGGGACAGTAGTCTGTAGCAGGCTATGAACTGGGGGGCAGTTTTAGCCACTGTTACTTGAGCATGGCTAGTCCATGCTGCTTTTGTTGTGGTACCGACATGGGGTGTGGTTATCCTTGACAATTCATGCTAGTCACCCTCCTTTCGTAGCTTGTTCCAAGTTTGGAGGCTGTACAGCACAGTATGAGGTGTAACCTGGTAGTGTTAGGGCGCTGTTGTGTGCCTTGCCTCAGTTGTCTGTTACAGCACAGTTATCAACATTCTCCATACTGGGTGAGTTTAGACTGCATGCATCTTGCTGTTTCGACTTATCCCTTATCTTATTCTTATCCCTTCTGGTACCTATGGAGATAGGTTTGTGTTTTGAGCCTTACCTATTCAGGGCACACTGTGGGTGACAAAAGCCTTTGCCAGTATCCATACGGCCTGCACTGATAGGTGCACGCCAGTCCTAGCAGGTGGTGCATCATGTCATGCTCAGCATGTCATCCCAGACTGGCACACATTGGGTCCCCTTTGACTACCTGCAATACTTCAGTCAATTGTTGCACTTGATCATCGCATTGTCATGTTGTGGCATGATGCTTGGTGAGGGTAGGATGTTAGTCAGGATCCTCAGGTGTGCATATAGTACTTGGTGTTACATTACTTGACACATAGCATTCATGCCTCACGTGGTGCAGCAGGGCTGCCTCTGTCGGATGCGCATATTACACTTCCCTGTACATGTTTGAGAGCAGGTTGTGTCACGTTAGGCATCCCTGTTACTATATGAGTGAGTCAGAGAGGGGTATCATTCCCAAGGTTCCTACTGAGCCAATGTATGTGCTATGCGTTGCCTCTTTGCCAAGGCCAGGGCATACTGGGCATGCCTTCTTCTGCCTAATGGGGCAGTCTCAGGTTGTTCCTCCTCCGAGTCACGCTCTACCTGTGATGGCCTTGGCAATGGTGGGGGGCTGTTTGGCCCGGCCCTATGCTGGTCCTGCTGCAGCTGTTTTTGCAGGATCATATTATGTAGCATAGCACATACCATGACAATTTGGGTACATTTAGTTGGTGTGTACTGCAAGGCTCCACCAGATGTGTCCAGACACCGGAACCATGACTTGAGCAGCCCAAACACGCGCTCTATCACATTACGTGTTTGTGCGTGTGCCTCATTATGGTGTTCCTGTTCAGGTGTGTGTGCATTTCTGATGGGTGTCATCAGCCACGGCTCCAGTGCATAACCTGCATCCCCCACTAGGTGTCCGTGTGGGATGTCCCCATTGGCAAATGTCTGGTACAGCTGCGTCAAATGCCAGATGTGGGAATCGTGATAACTCCCAGGGCAGCCAGCACACACATTCATTATTATGCCCTGGGCATCACACATGACCTGGCAGTTGATGGAGGAGAAGCCCTTGCGGTTTATGTAGGCCCTACTCCACTCTCCTGCTGGTGCTTTGATGCGTATGTGCGTGCAGTCTATAGCACCCAGTACCTCAGGGTATTCCGCTATTTGCTGGAAGAGATGCATATTGCTGGCCAATACCTCACGGGCATTGGGGAAATATACATGATCACCGACATGTGCTGACATGGTATCCAGGAACTGGTGTAGTACCCTGGAGGCTGATGCCTGTGATATCCCCATCATATCACCAGTTGGTCTCTGGAAGGTACCTGTTGCTAGTATTCTTAGGCCAACACATACCTTGGTTTCCACTGGGATGGGTTCCCCTCTGTTGGTTCTGTGTGTGAGGCGTGGCCTGCACAGCTCAACAATCTGCTGCAGGAGCTCTCTGTCCACTCTATAGCGCTCTACTATCTCCAGCTCATGTAACCCGTGGTAGGTGACCCTGGGCCTGTACACTCTTCTCCGTCTCCTCACTGTGGGTTGTCTGGCACCATCTGCATTGTCACCACCCTCAGCAAGTCGCCTATGTCTCATTATGACAGCTATGGCAGCCCCTAGCATTTCTGCTCTGAGTTCAGCTTTTTCAGTTTTCACTTCTATTAGCTTACTGCTGTCTTGCAGTGTCTCTTAATGAGAACATCCTGCACTACTGTTTGCAGAGTTTTAAGTGCTGGGCTGGGCTACTATTCTGCATGTGTAATTGCCTGCTTCTAATTATTTTCACCTGCCAGCTTCAGCAGTTATCCCTGCTAGCTTCCTATTAATTCTGTTGCTTCCTTTTTCCTTTCTGTTTCCTCAGGGGGGAGCAACTTGCATACTATCTGAAACACGCTCACAGTGGCTTACACGCGCGCACACATGCTTACACGGTTAAGGATCTACTTATTCAGGTTTAAACGTGCGTACACCCGCGCAAACACTGTTACACGTCTGCCAACAGCCTCCAACATACTCAGACTGCCTTACACGTGCGCACACCCGCGCAAATAGTCTTAAACATCTCCCAACACGCTCCCACATGCTCACACTGCCTTACACGCGCGCACACTGCCTTACTCGCGCTTCATTGCGCGCACATGTGCGCATGCACGGCCAGCAAGAAACTTTGGTGTAGGTAACAGTGTACACCTTCCATTTCTTGTCTTTCCATGACTTATCTAGTGGCACACCTCTTTCCATGATCTGTGCCTGTCATCTGTCATGTTACACTGGCCACCAATGAACTGCGTTTCTTTCTACCATTCCCCCCAGTGATGTCACCTATCTCCTACTCTATTCCTCCCCCTTTTGTATCTCTTACACTACTCAGACCGTGTCATTTGCTATGTGACTGTGGGATTCAGTATCCTAACCCTCATTTACATGAGATTGCCTACTGATGCTTAGTTACATGTCTTAGACTCAGCTTCCCCCCTTAGCAACCACTACACGGTGGCCATGTTGGTTTTGGTCTGCTGGTCCCTGCATTGTCATTCCATGTATTGCATGATACCCACATTTGTGGGTTTATAACTTTCTTTTTTATGTTTTATACAGCGCAGCCCGTTTGCGCGGGTCTGCGCTGGGTTTAAACATCGGCGATTGCAGAAAAAAAATATTTTTTAATAATTTTGCATCGGGTTATCTTGCCTATGGCCACATATTTGGCCATAGGCATGCTGCCTGAGTCATATGCAACCTTTTTTTGGAGCTGACATCGCTCCGTTGTGGAATTTGCAGAAATGTACTCAGTTGTCAACTGAGTACATTTCTGCAGCTAAAACGTCTCCTACACGGACTGGTTTCTGCTTCGTGGATCGCTAATATACCTCATTTGCATACCTTTCAAATGCAAGTGAGGTATTTAGCATGTCCACGCCCAGTCCGTGTAAGAGACGTTTTAGCTGGTCTCTTACACGGAGTTTAGGGCTGTTCCTGGATCGCGAGGCTTGCATGGAGTGTTGCACGTCTCTTACACTCCGTGCAAGCCTTCGTGAATCCTGCCCACTATCTAATAGATCATTACAAAATGGAAAAAAAAAATATATATATATATATATATATATATATATATATATATATTATATATAAAATATATATGCTCATTAAAAGACATAATCTAATAGATCATTACAAAATGAAAAAAAAAAAAAAAAAAATATATATATATATATATATATATATATATATATATATATATATATATTTATTTATATAAAATGCTTCACATAAAACCTCATAGAAGTTTTTATATATAAAAAACACACATAAAAATCTTATTTAACCCTCAGTTTCCTGTTCTTTAACATAGGTCTTATGGGCACCTTATCATTCAGGCCAGCTTTTTTATCAGCCCTCAGCCTGATGATCCACTTTAACACATTTCTCAGTATAGTTCCTAACATCTCCCCCTCGTATACTGGGTGTATTAACTTGTAAGACCAAGAACCTAAAGCTATGGTGTTCATTTATTTCCAATACATGTTTAGACAGAGCATTAGTACTAGATTTAATACGAATGTGGTACATATGTTCTCTGACTCTGTCTTTTAACCTCTTATCCGTCTTACCAATATAATTGATGTACAACTAGTAAAGTAGACGACATGTTCAGATAGGCAGTCAGCCTTGGCCTTAAATCTAAAACATTGTCCAGTAATTGGCTATGTAAAAGTAGATGTACTGTCTATATATACACAAAAATTACATCTATTGCATGGTGTGGTACAACTTAGTAGGGGCTCACTCAAAATATCAATAGAGTCCTTAGGGTAGCACAACAGTCTTTGCAAGCTCATCCTATTCCTATAAAGAAAACGAGGATGATCTCCTACAACATCCCTGATATTGGGATCTACAGTAAGAACTCCCCAATTCTTAGAGAAAATATCTCTAATATTATTGATATCCTGTGTGTTAAACAAGGATACCATAACTTCTGTTCTCTGTAAGGACTCACTCTTAGGGTAATAATGTTTATAATGTTTATAATGATGTTAATGATGTTAATAATGTTAATACTGTGATTTATTAGTGGAGATGACTTTGGTCTGAAGAAGCCCTGTTGGGTGAAAGCGCTTGCCAGTTCTTACATTTCAATAAATAGATTTGGTTGCATTCTAACTAATTGCCTCTGTGCAGTGTGGTGGAATTCGTACTTTGGACTGTATGAACTTTATGTGGATTGTTCCTTTCAGCCTTGGTTTGCTCCTGTGCTTTTTTGTTATTTGCTTTATTTGCTGGCCTTGGTGGAGGAGCATTTACTCCCTGGTAGTTTTCTTTTTATTTTCAATATAGTTCAAATGTTTAAGAAAGATTGTTTACAATGGAGGTCAATACATTTCTACATAAACATGAGTCAAGATAGAGCAATGCCTGTGATGATTATTCATATTGAGTACCTCCCCTGGGAACTTCCCACCTACTCAGTAACAGTATATATGTAGTAAACCTATACAACAACTACATCAGTGAACTATGACAAAAACAGTATAAAGCACTATGAAAAATATGGATTGTAAGAAAACTGGAAAAATCAAAGAACAAGGCAGTTAAATATATATGACAACATTCCAGTTACTTTGACTATTTCCAAACAAATTCCTGTAAGATTTGAGCTATAATACAATACAAAATTATTGTATTGCACAGCAGATCAGCAGATGTCATTGAATGAAGACATGTGGTAGTACATACATACACAAATGCACGCAGACACACATGGGCACACACACACACACACACACACACACACACACACACACACACACACACACACACACACACAAGCACACACACATGCACACACATGCACACAAACACACACACACACACACACACAAACACACATAGTTGTAATCAAGAAGGTACTCATTTGGTACAAATATCTGTATGCATGTAAAAAAAGAGCAATTGCACATGTGAATAAATGTTCATTTATGTAAATCAAATTTGAATTAAAGGTTTTCATATCCTACATAAGCATGAGTGTGCACAACAGTTAATGTTTGGAAAGATGGTGGATGTGAAGTTGTGGAAGACTGTGTTATAGCGTTAGTGTGCTGTTAGATTAGGGTTAGAGTAAGGGCTAGGTAGGGGGGTAGATTTAGCATTGTGCATGTTTGGTGTTGTATATGTTCTGTGTATTGTTATCCTGTGTAGTGGTACTATTAGTGAAAGGGTTAGAGCTTTTGGTAATGTAATGTGTAGGGTTGGAGTTAAGGACAGGGATACGGCTAGGGTCAAGGTTAGCACACATGAGTCCATTTGTATTAGGGGTGTATTGAGTCTCATGAAATATCAAACATTCAAAAGAGCAAACAAAAAAAAGACCATTTTAGAATGAACCTAAAATGACTGAAAACTGGACAAATGAAAATTAATGATTTGTAGGAGGGAAGTTCCCCTGTACCCCTGACATCCCCTGCTAATTATATATGTCAGCTCCAAGAGCATACAACAGCAGGTTAAAGGTAAATTTCCTTACCCAGCTGCAAACTCATCTCATACAAAAAGCTGCTGGCAAAATCACCATTAAAAAGAATGTTTGCTGTAATGAGAGTTTGCTTTTTTTCTCATCATTAAAAAGCGTTCAGTCATATCTGTGCTCACTGTTGTAGTGTCTCATATTCATACACACACACACATACACACACACAAACACACACACACACACACACACACACACACACACACACACACACACACACACACACACACACACACACACACACACACACACACACACACACACACACACACACACACACACACACACACACACACACACACACATATGTGTGTATATATGGGTGTACCTGATTTTAACAAAAATACCAATAGTCATCTGCAAAAACATTGACCACAAATGGTCAAAGACATGGAATCCGACATTGCACTATGCATGTGCAAAGAAACAGCCTTGACATATTCATTTTCAGATTTAAAATAAACAAAGTAAAACAGTGCTTTTTGCAGGGGTGCAAGTCTCCCTTCACTTCTCATGTCAGGAGCTATGCCCCCTCTGCTCCTCCTAATTATAAATACTAACTCTCATGTCACAAAATCTTAGGGGAAAAGGAATATTTCCCTAACTGGGGATTGTCGATCTCACACGCCTGGCATTCAACAGCCTAGTCGACCATCTGCAGTAGACTATACAGATGTCCACTTTACTTATACTTGATATTTTTGGTATACCCCTGCATATATCTATATCTATTTACCTATCTATTAGAAGACATTGACTTAAACTGCATTACAAATGAAATATATATGGAGGCACCGTGGTATAATGGGTAAAATCTTTGCATCGCCAGTCCAGGGTTTAGGCTTTGATACTGACTTCTTGTCACTGGCTGTGCTGAGTTTGTACCCTGTGTCTGTGTTGTGCTATTCCCAACTAAAGAAAATATACTGGGTGTTTACTGGGGTGAATGAGTGGGTAAAAAGTTGTCACCTCAGGGATGGAACATTCTAGGTTTAAATGCATCCCTGCCATTTGAAACAAAGTGGTCTGCCAACAGCATGCACCTAAAAATGAATGGAGGCATGGCAGTAGTATGAAAACTCTAGGTGCCGCCTATCTGGGGAAGAATCATATGGGACCAACTGCTTTAGGTTTTATTTGTGGTGTGTAGTTCTCAGTTTAATATCAAAATTTCAAATGCCGTTATCTGAACTTTGATTGTCGAAAGGCAGTTTAACAAAGTTTCATAACGGCAAATTGAAAATGTTGAACCTGCAACAGCGAATGCTAGTGTGCATTCGATGTCGTGAGATCGACATATTGATTGGAGATTGCACTACTGTGGGGATCAGGAAATTTGCCCTTTTCCTCACTGTAGTGGGATCTCGGAGTTGTAATATATAAGTAGCAGGGGGTGTTGGGGGCTTGCCCCCCACATGGGGGGGTGCAGGGTGGTCTGTCCCTCTGCAAAACATGTGCTGAATGTCACCAGATGTTAAGGTAAGTTTGAAAAATATCAGCGATTCAATTTCAAATTCTTGACATTTTTTGTTTCGTTATTTTGATTGGTCACTATTGTTTATTTCAACAATGTTTTTTGAGTAATTAATTACTAGCAAAAAAGTTTTCAAAATTTTAATAGTAAACCATAGTTCTCTGTAGATGGGAATGACTGCATGTCATGTTAGAACAAGAAAATCCATCCATCCATTCTGAACCCCTTTTTCTCATTTTGCTCATGGGGTTGGGGTGTCACTTCAATAGTGACAAACATCTCTAGCCAAGGTTTACACCACCGGGTAGCTAGCCCTGCCGCAGTAATTCATTCATACCACTCACTTGCAAACACAGCCAATTTAGAGTGTCCAGTCCACCTACTGTATGTCTTTGGAATGTGAGAGGAAACAAGAGAACCTGGAGGAAACCCATGCAACCCCAGGGAGGACATGCAGACTCTGCACAGAAGTCACCCCAGCAGAGAATCAAATTGGAGAACCTCCTGCTGTGAGGCAACAACAGTAACTGCTGCACCACCTCGGCTGCCCTAGGACAAGTAAATCAGCTGTGTAAAAATTGCCTCGCTCTGACTAATGTTGCGAAAAAAGGACATGGGTATTTACTGGTGGTATATGGGTAAAATAATCTCCCTACTCTGACCTTTACCAGGTACCCTTGTTAATAGTGAGCGTTGATGGTGCTATGCACCCCCTGTTGACCACTGATTACCTGGTGTAAAGGTTAGCAGCCTCGGTTCAGTAACTGGCTGTCCATTTGCCCACACAGTCCTAGCTGAGATAGCTGTATTGAGTAAAAGCTGGGTTTAAAATCAAGTGGCTAAGGATTGCTGTATTGAATATACACTCGTTGATGGGACATGGCTGAGAAGTGAGCAACATGATGGTAAAGAGAACATGGCTCTGTATCCAGCAAATCAGATAGAATGGCAGTACAGTGAAGTCTGCTAGGCTGTCTGTTGTTTGGGAATTAAAGTTTTCTTGAGTTTGGGTCTCCTTATATTTTTACATCCAATAATTGTACTTCTATTCCCATCCTAAATACACAATTATTGTAGCACCATGTTTGTTCCTTCAATCTCTTTAGTTTATCTTGAATTCAGACAAAAACATATCACTTTCACAATCTGCAGTTTTTGTTAAGCCTGCTATGTCAGCAACTCAACAACCACCTGTATGAATTCAGTATGCAAACCTCCCCATATAAATACAGTCTCAAACTCAAGTATTTGTACATAAGTGTTTTGTACTCCTACAACTCACATATTTGTACATAAGCATTTTGTACTTTTACAACTCAGGTATTTGAACATAAGCGTTTTGTACTCCTACAACTCACGTATTTGTACATAAACAATTTGCAGTCCTACAACTCACGTATTTGTACATAAGCATTTTGTAGTCCTGCAACTCACGTATTTGTACATAAGTGTTTTGCAGTCCTATAACTCACGGATTTGTACATAAGCATTTTGTAGTCTTACAACTCATGTATTTGTACATAAGCATTTTGTTTTGCATGCCGATCCTTGCCTCCTGTAGTCTTATTCCTCTTTCCTATGAAATAAACTCTCACTGCTCACATCGAAGTGCTGCTACTCCCACTCTCACAATGCATTTTAAAATGGTTCTTCCTTTAACAAAATTTCTCTAGCCTAGCTTTAAGAATATCCTTCCTAAACTGAGTCTGGATGCTATTGTGATGTATGTGGCCATACTGATGTGGAAACACAATACCTCACTGTGTCCCCTTCATCATAGGGGACAACTCATTTAAAGTTGCCCCTTTCCTTAACAATGATGCAATCCTGGTTTGACATTTAAGTAAGGGGTGTGGATGACACCCCCACAAGGCAGAATGGAGGATAATTAGTATTATTTTCTATGAGCTGGCTTCAAATTTATAACATTTATTAGGCTACCTGGATTAGACTTTTTTATCAGTAACATCAAGTGATATTTGCAGCCAATAAGTATTAGTTTCCATAATGTATATCTAGGCTTGTAATTTATTGAAATCATGGGAAGTGCCTTAATAAGTCTGGTGGTAACTGTTAAAACAATAGGGTCTGAATTGTTTATAGATCTGATTTGCTGCTGTGGCCTAACATCTTAGTTGCATGGGATGAAGCAAGCAAAGAAAGAAAGATCTAAATCTGTACCATAATGGACATGATGATGGAAATTTTAGAACATCAACAATGGTCCAGCCTATAAAAGAGGTGACATTATTTAAAGTGTAAATAAATTACAAAATGAAACAAGCAGCTACCAGGGTGTCAGGATTCCTCAAGAAGGTATTCAATTGAACAAATATGTAGAAGCAACAAAGGAAAACCAAAGCATGGTCCAGTCTCAAAAATGAATAAAAGTACTCAAATAAAATAAAATAAAACTGAAGTCAAGCTTTAATATATTTGGTAAGTGCTTTCATAATGTGGTGGTCTCATGAAGCAATGAGAAATGTTGTTAAAACACTTAACAAATATATTAAAGCTTGACTTCAGTTTTATTTTATTTTATTTTATTTGAGTGCTTTCTATTCATTTTTGAGATTGGACCGTGTTTTGGTTTTCCTTTGTTGCTTTTACGTACTTGTAAATAAATTACTTTTGCTCAATTAGTAAATTGGTTTGTCTCCTAGTTGACTGGAGACTATTATATTATCAACTTTGAGCATTAAGGATTGGACACAACTTATTTATTCTCCAGAAAAAATAATTCCTTTCCTTACTGATGACTATTGCAAAGGTCAATATCTCTTTGCAGTTTCTTCCAGTAGCTGTATTTCTAAGTCTTTCAGCACATCACTGGAATAATTTTACTTTTTCTTCTATTAGTGGTAACTGTGGTATTAGCCAAAGAAACTCTAGCACATCTAACAAACTTGGATGTAGTCTTGCATATATGTAGTATGTGCTGTTCCTTGCCTGGTTTATAGTTCACTTTCAGATCATACCATGGTAGATTAACTAATGTCCTCTAAAATCTTGGAGGTGCCTTGTGCAAAGTCTTTATGAATATGCTTTGTAAGGGGTAACAAATTGTTTTCAAATGAATGTCTTCACCATAGTCATATTCATGAAATCTCTCATATTCCTGAGAAAACTTTCTTTTTTGTTAATAGATTGGGCTGGATTCACGATGGCTTGCACGGAGTCTACGAGTAGAGTAAGACTCCATGCAGCCATCATGTCTGACGAGCGATCCAGGAACAGCCTGTAGGGGTGTGTAAGAGGGCTCCTAAAATGTCTCCTACACGGACAGGGCTGGGATATGCAAATTACCTCACTTACAGCCGAAAGGCATGCAAATGAGGTAAAGTTGCGATCCAGGAAGCACAAACCTGTCCGAGTAGGAGACGTTTTAACTTGCAGAAATGTACTCAGTTGACAACTGAGTACCGTTCTGCAAATAGCACAATGGAGCCTTGTCAGCTCCAAATAAAGGTTGCATATGGTTGAGGAAGCATGCCAATGGCCAAATATACGGCCATTGGAAAGTTTCCCAGATGCAAAATTAAAATAAAAAGAATTTTTTTTCCGGCGATTTCCGATGTTTAAGCGTAGCGCAGAGCTGCGCAAACGGGGTGCACTATACAAATCATAAAATAAGACAATAAAAGCCACAAACCTGGAATTTATGAAAATTGTTAAATGACAATGTAAGGGAATAGCAGGCTGAAGACAACATGGCCACCGAGTAGAGGTTGCTAAGGGGAGAAGCCCAGTCTAAGACATGTTACCAAGCATTAGTAGGCAATCCTATGTAAATGAGTGTTAGAATAGTGAATCGCACTTTTACATAGCAAATGAGCACAGTCAGTGGAGTGTAGGAGTAGGATATGGGGAGGAACAGAGTAGGAGATAGGTGACATCACAAGGGGGGTATGTATGAACGTAGTGAAGTGAAGCTCATTGGAGCACAGTGGCATGTGTTAGCTGTCAGTTAGACATCATGGAAAGAGGTGTGTCAACAGGTAGGCCAGGGAAAGCCAAGAAATGGAAGGTGTATACTGTGGATAACACCAAAGTTTCTTGCTGAGCGGGTATGCGCATGTGTGCACGCCTGTAAACTCGAGTAAGACAGAGTGCGCACGTGGAAGCGTGAGTGCATGCGTTTAAGCTGGAGTAAGCATGTATAAGGCTGTTGGAAGACCTGTAAGCATGTTTGCACTGGTGTGCGTGCATTTTAAAATGAGTAAGCAAGTTTTAGTCCGTCTAAGCATGTGTGCGCGCATGTGAGCTGCTGTGAGTGTGTTTACGCTTGTATGAGCATCGCTCCCCCGAGAAAACAGAAAGGAAAAAGGAAGCACAACAAAAAGTAGGAAGCTACCAGGGAATACTAGTAGAGCTAGCAGATGCAAACAATCAGAATCAGGCAATTACACAGGCAGAACACTAGCACAGCCCAGCACTTAAAACTCTGCAAATAACAGTGCAGTTTGTTTCTCTCAAGAGACACTGCAACACTGGAGTAAGCTACTAGAAGTGAAAACTGAAAAAGCTACACTCAGACAAAAAATGCTAGGCGTTGCCATTGCTGTTATAAGGCGACATATGCAACATGCTGAGGGTGATGACAATGTAAATGCTGCCGGACAACCCACAGTGAGGAGACGGAGAAGAGTGTACAGGCCCAGGGTCACCTACCAGGGGTTACATGAGCTGGAGATAGTGGAGTGCTATAGAGTGGACAGAGACCTCCTGCAGCAAATTGTTGAGCTGTGCAGGCCACACCTCACACACAGAACCAACAGAGGGGAACCCATCCCAGTGGAAACCAAAGTATGTGTTGGTCTAAGAATACTAGCAACAGGTACCTTTCAGAGACCAACTGGTGATAAGATGGGGATATCACAGGCATCAGCATCCAGGGTACTGCACCAGTTCCTGGATGCCATGTCAGCACATGTCGGTGATCATGTATATTTCCCCAATTCCCGTGAGGTATTGGCCAGCAATATGCGTCTCTTCCAGCAAATAGCAGAATACCCTGAGGTAGTGGGTGCAATAGACTGCACGCATATACACATCAAAGCACCAGCTGGTGAGTGGGGTAGGGCCAACATTAACCGCAAGGGCTTCCCCTCCATCAACTGCCAGGTCATGTGTGATGCCCAGGGATGCTCCCACAAGAACCCCTGCACATCTGCCTGTGTGGTACCATGTCAGGAATCTGGCCATGGCTGCTGTGAGGGGATGCATGTGCCAATGATACCACACTACCCTGGTCAATTCCCACTGTATGCTGTCCCTCAGCTAAGGACATTGGTGACAATGGATGTATCGGCAGGATGACTGTGCGCATTGATGGGGTTGACTGCTGTGTAGTGTCAATTGGCTGACCAACGACAGACCCTGTCACACCTCCCTGTGCCATTACACATGTATCATCATAATCACTATCCCCAGCAGTGGCTTCAGGTTCCCTGCTGCACTCCACCAGAGCAACATCAGAACCTGTGAGAGGAAGATAGGAAACACAGTTTACAAATGTGTACATGATATTAGCACACAGGTGCACATGCACACATGCACACATGCACACATGCGCACATGCACACATGCACACAGGTGCACAAGCACACAGGCGCAGATGCAGACATGCACACAGGCGCACATGCACACAGACACACATGCACACATGCACACATGCACACAGGTGCACATGCACACAGGCACATAAGCACACAGGCACACAAGCACACAGGCACACTCCTCAGTACAGCAGATACAAACACAGACACACCTGCAATCCAACACATACACAATACTGTTTTAGGGTGGGTGACAGTATCACAAGGAAAAACATCACTGCACACGTGTCAGCATGCAGATTATGTGTTGCACAGGAACATGCAGTGCAAGTGTAAACAGCTCTTGTTAATAACAGTATACATGTACTTGATGCTTGTGTGTAGTTGTTCAGTGATTGTCTCCACCCTGGGACACAATGTGTACAAGGACATAACAATGTTGTGCAAGTGTTACAAGCTGTGGGTGCATATATTTGCACACACACACACACACACACACACACACACACACACACACACAAAACACATGACGGTGCTACGCAATGACTGCTATGTGTACTTTTGTGGTCGGCAGAACTGAATGGGGTGTAGTAACGTAAGCCATGATCAACATGCTTCTTGTGGTCAGTCAACAATAATAATGTGTGCCAGACAGGCAGCTAGCATGCTGTACCTGATGTGCAGCAACATGACTACATCCACAATTACACAGCCACTTGTTACATGGGTTTGTAAGGTGGCCAATAGTGAGCATTGCCTAACATGAATGTATTATTTGTTCAAGACTGTAGCACAAAGACATGATAGGCCTCTACCCCTCAGGTATATTATGTGTGCTGTGTAGATGATAAGTGGGATACTGAAGGATGGCCATACAGCAGGTGTCATAATTGGACATGTGTAGCAGGCTAAGGTGTAGTGTGTATGCCAAACATGTGTGTGTTGTGTACATGTGTATCAGGTATGCCTATACAATGTCCAGTACTTTGTTGCCACACATGTGTGTCATGCTCTGTGTATTGCATGTGAGTGAGGCAGCTATTGAGAATAATGGGATATGCATAGTCTCACAGCAAACATGCACAGCATGCATTATGCGTAGGTGTGTTACATGTGCACAGACTACACCTCCATATGACATGCACATGTCATTAGCAATAGTATTGTTATTACACACTCACCCGCATGGATTGGCTGCCTTGCTGTCACTCCAGAGGGACCTGCAAAAATATGAGAGTGATTGCCAGTGGCCACAACTGTGCCATTGATACTGTGAGTATGATAAAGTACAGTAGTACAACAGGTGGCTTTCACAGGTGTACAGATTATGCTCAGAATATCAATGTTGCAGAAGAATAGGCAGGTTAACAGCTACACAAACAGTACACATCTCGCACACGCATAAACTACCAGTACAGAGAACAGTCAACTACAGATATGGCATGTTACTGCACGCTCCATTTCAACATGTTGGGTGGCTCCAGCCTCCATGATGATACATGTTTGTGGATGTTGCTGTTGTTGGCCTGGAGCCACAACACTTAGGAGGTGCTCCTCCACACTGGTGAGGGGGGGTGGATAGGTACCTCACCACCTGTGGCAAGTTGTTGTCAGTGGATATCAGACGTACGCTGCCAGACATGTCTAATTAAATCACTGCAGTGATGGCGTACCTGCTCATATGTCCGGCTATGCATGCCTATGTCATTTACCCGACGGACAAGATCTTGTCACAGTGCAGCCCTCTCATGCTGGTTCTGGCTGGTCCTGGAACACAGCACACAGTAATTATTCACGAGGCTCTGGTGGATCTTCTGATCCTCTGCTGCTGTATAAGGTGGGTTTGGCTGATGCACCACCACCCTGGAAGGAAAAGAAAAATATGTGAGCAAGTCATGTGGCACACTTAATATTCTAATGTACTGATATCACTTAACTGCCATATATATCATCTGTCTGTCTATCAGGGGATACACATGTTCGATACCACATATCAGTGCTCAGCCCACAACTGTCTGACAGTGCCTGCCACACTCCATACAACAAATTAGTATACACAAGCACTCGCCACACTGTGTGGGATACAATGCACAACCTCACACTGGGGGTATGTATCAAGCTAATGGATGAAGAATATTGTCATCCTGTGCAATGAATGCAATGCACATTTACAGTTTCAACGGTAATCCACCCTAGTCTTTGATGCCATACCCGTACCTGACATATGTGCACAGTTGTTACTATAGCCAGCATACTGCTGTCACAGAGTATACATGCTGCCAGGTACACACACATACCCTGTAACACACATGTGATTGCAGCCATGGTACAGGTATCATTACACACACATTACACATACATACAACACACAAATGTATGACAACACAGATGAGCATTAACTGTGTACCTTATAGTACTGTGTGCCCCTACTTACAGATACTTATGCATGAGGTATGTAATCTGTTCAGACTACAGGAAATACACCAGACAGTGTTACCAGGGAATGTGAACATACACCATACTGTAGTGTTTAGGCCTACAATATCAGGTAGTACAACAGTTCATATGTGAGCTGGATTCAACAGCAGTACCACTTACTGAGCATACATGTATTGCTTCTGCCTATGATGGGACACCGCAGTCGTACACAGGGAAGTATGGCACAACATATGCCAATCTACGTTTGCATCCCGATAACTGACGCATCTTTTTCAGGCCTCACTCCAAGGACACCAACTACCATGACAGACGCAAACTCACACTAAGCTATCACACCTTTACAGACTTTGCACACAATCAGTGTCACACTCATTCAATGTCACATAGCTGGTATTGCACTGAGTACATGTGTGTGTGCATTGTGTCATAGATAGGTACTATGCTATTGGCCCTGGGCCTAGGGCAGCCTAGCCATATGCTACCCTGCTCTTTGGGACACATGTAATGTGATTTTACTTGCTCCTGTGAAACAATTACACAGAGGTGACTCACAGGGCATATTACCTATCTCCATAACATTCATCAGGGGTATGTATGACATCTATTAATAAGGAGCCTTCTTTGTTAATGCTAGGTGGTTTACTCCAGGGTATGGCATATTTGTGTATAGAAACCTGTACCTCCAGCATGCACTGTTTAGTGTGGTGACAAGGATTAGGGCCCTAGGTCATGTAGGCTGGACGGATTGTGAGGTGTTGCCATGGTGGTTGGCCAACTGGTATGGGTGTGACATAACTGTGTATGTCCAGCAGTTGTAACCTCTGTGTAGGAAGTATGCAAGGCACTCTAGCTGTGTCTTTGAGAGTCAGTCTGGATAGGGAATGTGTTTGAGGGCATTATCAGTCTTTGTAGGTATGTCTGTGGACTTTCCACTTGTTGTAGTTCTCATGGGAGGTGCATACTGCATAGGACATTGTGAGGTATAGAGGGGTACACTGACTTACATTTCCCTAGCTGACACACCTTTTGTGATGACATGTACCATGCACAGGGATTACAAGACTAGTGTGCCACTGTAGATATCAAAGGGGAGACTATTGTACACCTGTGTCCCATGTTCCCTTCTGACACCTCCAGTGGTAGGCGGGCAACCACCTATGTGGTAGTTAGTGGGTAACATGTTTTGGAATGGGGTATGGTACTGCAGCATCAACACTGGTGTTCAGTCCATGCCTTGGTCACCAGGCACCTGTTGCAGTACATCTGCCCCCATGTCCCCCTATCTCACTCTCTCTTTATATATATATATATATATATATATATATATATATATATATATATATACACATATACATATATATATATATATATATATATATGTACACATATATATAAACACATATTATATATATATATATATATATATATATATATGTATATATACATATCTACATATATGTATATATATATAATGTGTATATATATATATATATATATATATATATATATATATATACACACACTATATATATATATATATATATATATATATATATATATATATATATATATATATATATACATATCTATAGACATTCATATCTATCTGTATATATGTATGTATCTACATATATATCTATATATGTATGTATCTATTATATCTATATGTATATACATATTCTATTTATCTATCTATATATCACTATCTGTACATACCTCTCTATGTACATATATATATATATATATATATATATATATATATATATATATATGGATATGTAGATATATAGATATAGATATATATATATATTGATATATATATATATATATATATATATATAGATAGATATATGTGTGTATATATATATATATATATATATATATATATATATATATATATATATATATATAGATACACACACACACACACACACACACACACTTCTAAACATCCATTGCTGTACATATACATGCACATGTAGTCACATAGACTTCCCACCTTTCATGGTGGGAATATCACTTCTGAAACAGTTGTGAGACATACCATTCTGTAATGATATTGTACAGTGTTGTGCACAATGCATTATGCTGTCCTCAGGCCATATAGCTGTAGCAGGCCTCACTGGCTCAGTCCCACAGAAGTTCACCACCACATGACATATACCTGCACTGCATGCTGTTTTCAATGCCACACACTACAACCTACATTGATATGTGCACATAGCAACCTTTAACTACATATGTATGTCCAGCCTTCACTAACAGTTGCAGTATGACCCTTGCCCTATGCACATCTGCATATACATATAGATACAGACTGCTAGCACATATGGAGGGTTCACAGTATGTAGATTATTAGATTATGTAGTTTACATTACCTTTGTCTTTGACAGCTTTTTTCTGCTAGCTTGCTGGCTTGCTTGCTGAGTTGCTGGGTTGCTGGCTTGCTGGTTTGCTTGCTGGCTTGCTTGCTGGCTGGCTTGCTTTTTATTTTTATTTTTTTTGTCTCTGTCTCTATCTCTATCTCTCTCTCTCTCTCTCTCTGTCTCTCTCTCCCTCCAGTTGCTGCAATGATATTATTGCATGTGTGGACTGGCAGTACAGGCTGCTTTTGTAGGTATCTGCACATGTGCATGTGATGGCCTCTGCACCAATTGGTGGCCAGCATTTAGTAATTGCATGCAGCCTGCTGTGTGGTAATTGCAGTTCTCACTGTGATTTCAGGACACTGCTATAAAATGATAGGTTAGGTAGGGGTAGGCCTTTCAGTTTTGCAAGGTGGGGACCATGCTGGTTTGCTGTGGACCCTGTTGTGTGAGTCAGAAGGTTGGTATATCTCATATCTAACGCTGTGTTGTAGCCACTGAAATGCATGTTGTACTGAAACCTGACTGTTGCTTCTTCCAGTTCACTCTTCTCAGTGTGTATGTCAACTCACACCTGCTAATGCTAACACTGTTTACATGGGAGTATGTACTTACCTGTGGGATTTGAGGATTAACTGGCATACAACAGTAGTTCTTGCAATGTGTTGCTATGGCTTTTGTATTTTCCCTTTACATTCACTCCTTGAATGCCTGATATTTGTCTTTACTGGAATGTGTTGCTATGGCTTTCCTATTTTCCATTTACATTCACTCCTTGTAATGCATGATATATTTCTTTCAGCACTAAGTTCTTATATGTTTGCTGTGGCTTGGTGGCACTTCATGCAGTCTGGTGAGCCCGAGGTCTGGGGTTTGACACTTAAAGGGGTATTTTATTTTGCTGCTGAGCAGTACTATGGCCTTGTCATACAGAGTGAATAAGGCACTTTTAAACAGTTGTAAGCAGGAAGCAGGAAGTCAGTGGGGACACCAGCTAGGGATGTGCAGGCTGGGTGTAGGGAAGGTCCATAGCTGCACATTTCTTTAACTGCAATAGCTGTACATATGTTTGACATTTGCTGTGACATTTGAAACCTTCCACTCCTGAGAGAGGGGTGAGGACAACTAAGTATATTGTACTAACAATTATGAATATCAGGCACATGCAGTGTTTGTGAACTGCTTTACTGTCATTAGTATGTTAGATGGCTACATCCTTTGATATTTCTGTATTGTACTCCTTCATAAGGGCATGCTTGTGGAAGTAATTCTACAGCTATTCGCAGAGTATGTAACAGCAGACAGGCTGATATGCCTGTGTGTTTCTGACACTTGCAGGCCTCAGATACTCTCAGGTATATATTTGACCAGCCTCAGGGAAAGGTACATATCAGTGGGATACACCCATGATATATTTCAGATATTCTGCAGTTGTGACTGTGGGGTATTTTGAGCATATGTATTACTACACCATTTCTGACATGCAAGTAGTGTCTACTTTAACTTATTGACAGTTACCATTACATGGGATTCCCCACCTTTCTGCCTACTATTAGTACATTTCACAGGGAGTCAGTGGGGCACAGGTAACAGTTGTTTGCAAATCAGGGACATTCCTGTAAATCAGTCACAGTTGGGAGGTCTGGCCTCTTACCTATTCAAATATGGTGGTGTTTATCCTGCTCTGATACTGTGTGGGGTTTGTAAGGTGCTACTGTAACATTATTACCTACTAGCATGGCTGTTTCTCTTCTCACCCTAATGTAATGCAATTCCACAAGAATTGCCAGTAAAGATACACAGAACAAGCTTTGTGTAATGGCCTTCCTATTTTCCCTTTACATTCACCCCTTGTATTTCATGATATATTTCTTTCAGCACCAAGTTCTTGTATATCTGCTGTGGCTCAGTGTTAATTCATGCAGACTAGTGTTCCCAAGGTCCGGGGTTTGAGACTGACAGGGGTATTTTATTTTTGCTGATGAGCAGACTACAGGCCTTGTCATACAGAGTGACTAAGGCACTTTTAAGCAGTTGTAAGTGGGTTTGCGCCAGTTTGCGCGATGCTTAGCTACACTTATCTACGCTTAGCTAAGCCTACACAAGCACACACCCGCTGACTACTGCTTAAAAGTGCTTACTCCCGCTAACACCCATGCTAATTTCTTTTAAAGAAAAGAAAATGGGGAAATAGGAAAGTGGTGAACAAGGGGGCACAAAGAGGGAAAGACTGTAGGGAAACCAGCTTGGGATGTGCAGGATGGGTGTAGGGAAGGTCCATAGCTGCACATTTCTTTATCAGCAACAGCTGTGCACATGTTTGAAATTTGGTGTGAAATTTGAAACCTTCCACCCCTGAGAGAGGGGTGAGGACAACAAAATATGTTGTACTGCCAAATAAAATTATCAGTTTACATGTCCAGCGGACATGTGTGCGAATTGGGCAGCTATGTATTGGGGCGTAATTTTTTTGTGGGAACAGAGTGCCCTTTTTTTATTTATTTTTTTTTCAGGTGAGAGTGGAATGTGAGGTACAGGAAGTAGGTATATTTGGGGAGGCAGGTTGGGGAGGTTAACAGACAAGAGAAACAAGATGCATACAGGGGCAGAGTATGACACATGTGGGGGGTAAACACAATTGACGGGGACGGATGTTTGGATATTGCGAGCCCATGAGCCCACAGATGGCAACAGTGGAACTGAGATCCCCACCCATGGGCAGTTACCACTGCGCCTTCACAGCCCAGGCCGGGGCTGTGCTGGGGGCTGGATAGGATGGGCAGGCACACCCGTGAGTTGCACCATTCTCGCCTCGAGCTGGCGTAGGGGATCATTCACAGAACACCTGATCTCACTATGCACCACAGACCGGACCCTATGGAGGGTGAGTGGAGGCTCTCCTCCGGCCATGCTTGCAGAAGGGGGATGAGCCCCATCCCCTGCAGTGCTTCCACCCGAAGGTGGCACGGGGCCACCAGAGGAGGAGGTCCTGGCCTGGGCACTGGTGCCTGGTGCACTCGCCAGCTGAGGTGCGAGAGGTGGGTCTGCTGGAACCCGCCTTCCCTGTTGTCCTATGCTTAGCAGTATTTTATGGCATTTTGGGTTAGTAACAAACAACACCATTCAAAATTAGTTGTAACAGCATGCATCAGTATTCTCATTAACCAAACATCCATGAATTCCGAACATTGAGCAGCAAGCATAACACATGCATATTTAGAACAACAGTGCACATTCCAACAACATGCTGGGTTGATTGGTGGCAACAGGCCATCAGGTTTGGATATGTGAACAGGGCACATGCATCAACATACATGCAGATATGTATGAACCAACAGGACAAATGTCCATGGGAATTAATTGTGAATACACATACCCAGTTTGGTGTGGAATGGCATTATTTGTGAAAATAGGGTAGGGTGGGGAAATATTACATTAACAACTTACACTACCTATACATATACTGTACATTCCTAGTAGATTCAAATATATATCCCCTACATGTATTAGTACAATTTCCTGTATGTAACCTTAGGAATGTTGGTGATGGGGATGTTACTGCTACATTAATATACATTCCATTTTTATTCATATATGTTCATATCTGGCTGTGTTCAGGTACAGCATCCTGCTACATTTGATTTATATGGGTCTAGACAACTGTGGATGTTCAGCATTTCATACAACCATACTATCTCCATAATGCAAGGGTACAGCAACATATCCAAATTGTGGGACAGACACAGTCCAGGTTCTGTACTTTATTTAAGACATTACACTCTTTGGTTGTGGCTGTCTCATTCATTTCATTATGTAGTGACTGCAGTATACCTTTATTCCAGACATTACAGGTTTATTGGTAGCTTCAAACTGTCTTTCTCACACTCTCTTACTTATTTTATATTTACATTTCAGAATGGTACTTAATTCTAGGCTTTATTAACATTTATTACTGGGTTACAACAATCCTTTCCAGCTGACTCACTTATTTCATATGGCAGAATTTACTAGGATGTATTCGACACTTGTCTATCCTTTGTTGATTGATTACCACTCATTTTCAGGCTGAAGCAGTTATCTGCTATTACAATACAGGTGGAAACTCTATTTGAGACTTGTTTAATCTTTATTACTGGATTGCAATACACTCTTTTCCAGGCGGCATCACTTATCTAATCTTACAATACTAGCAGAATCTTTATTCTAGGCTTATTTCACCTTTATTACTGAGTTACAAGACTGAACTCTTTTACAGTCTGTCTTACTTATATTCTATAACAATACCAGCTAAATAATTACTAACCTGCCTGGTGGTGCAACCTCAGCAGCCTATCAGCATAGGTTCGCCAATTCGCGGAACGAGCACCTGCAGCTGTAATATAAATGAAGTAATATTGGAACATACCTCTCCATACTATAGACTAGGATAGTATTTCTTACATACGTAATTACATGGACACTTACTCAGTAGTGGGGCATTGGGCATTTGGTGGGCATCCTGGATCCAACGGTTCAGTTGGTCCTCCTTACGTCGCTTCAGGTCTGCATGGTGGTGACGGACCTGTTCACCAGTCCTCGGAATGCCTGTGGTACTGGTGAGATCATGTGCCAACCGGTTCCACGCCTCTGCCTTATACACTTCCCATTGAACCTGGCCCTGCATGAGTTGTGCTTCATGATCATGGACTAGGAGCCAAACCATATATTTTGACTCCTCAACACCCCACCTTTGTGCACTAAAGCAATTTCCCTCTCCTGCACCTGCCATCCTGACTGCAAATGGGTACCACAATCAGTTATGGTGTGTATTCCCACCTATGGGGCTTATATATGCCAGTTTTCCCACACTTATCTGTGATTGGCCATTTTGGATATTTATCAGCTTAAAGCAAACCTGCTTTGTCATGGTTCTATTTTCATTCATTCCTATATATATGCTAACACTGTATTTCTCAGTACAACTGTCATGGCTTAGTGGTTCAGTACTTTGACTATGGTACACAGTATCCCGGGTTCGACCAATGGCATTGCTTTTTTTATTTTACTACTGTCTAGACAGGCTAGGAGGTGTGTCTGTGTAAGGGCGGCTTTGATACAGCTTGCCCAATATTGCCCGCCAGTAAGCTGGTTGGCATGCTGCACAGCTCCGCGCAAATGGCTTACACTGGGTAACGTGTTATTTAGCTATGAATACTCATATTACGCTGGGTGAAGCACTGCTGAGCTACGGGCACTCATATTAAGCTTGTTAAAGTGCTGCTCACCTCTGGGCACTCATATTAAGCTTGTTAAAGTGCTGATCACCTCCGGGCACTCATATGCAGCTTGTTAAAGAGCTGCTCACCTACAGGCACTCATATGCAGCTTGTTAAAGTGCTGCTCACCTACGGGCACTCATATTCAGCTTGCTAAAGTGTTGCTCAGCTATGGGCAATTATAATCCTTTTTTTATAAATTATTCTGTCGGATTTCTTCACAAATACATGGCCCATTTCATTACATTTTACTTAAATTATAGTTTTATATATATATATATATATATATATATATATATATATATATGTGTGTCAGGGGATTGTTTCATACTTATTTAAATAAAAATGGTGAATGATGTTGTGGGGGCTCGAACCGTCACTACCGCTACGCTATTGCTACTTGGCTTAGTTTGCATATGTAGATCTTATATGCTTTTCAATGTCTGCTAACTGTGGCTGAGCAAAGGGCATACCCACGCAAATGAGCGCAAATGCGGGCAAACATTTTTGAAATTATAAAAAAAAAAATGAAACTGCTATTTTTACGTTTTACACATTTTCAGTATGGTTTAGTCTGTGGGGATGTGTGGTGTTGTGTTCCTTGACATTTCTAAGGACTCGCTCGTGGGTGTTTACTTTCAGGCCTCTGACTCTTCTGGGGGCGTGTCCCTTTGCAGTACTCGGCATTCGGACACGCCCCCTACTTTCCTACATGGACAGTGTTAGCCTAGGGTATGATTCAGCATGCCCTCATGAATATGCATGGCATGCTGACGTCATACCATTCAACTGCAGCCTCTGAGTAAGACATATTAAGTCTTACACGGGGGTTTTGTGAATCTGGCCCATTGTGTGGTTCTGTTTCTGGTATTTTCATTGGAATGCTGTAGATTTTTTTTTTCTTTTTCTTTTTGAATATGCCTGTTTTGTGCATCTGTAAATATACTTAGTCCATATACACATTAGCTCTACTTTTGCTTATATTATTATGGGATCTATTTGCACTATTACTATCTGGTTTATTCATATCATAGTATTTTACCATCTATATATCTGTAAGCAGTCATGCGAGCATTGCAAAATGCTCAGTTCCCAAGCTCCATCTTATTCTAACAGATTTCTCATAAGCATAATTGTCACAGGCATAGTAGATGTAAACTTTAAAAGATTCACCACCATTTTAGGAACTTCTGTAATGCTTACTTATCTTCTACCTTTGGCAAATGTACAATTGCACTGACTTTTTCTTGTATCAGTTTTCAATTCCTTCATTGGGATATGACCAATGTATTTCAATTTATCACTTTTACTTAACTTCTTTTCTTATTTAAGCTAGAATTGTGTTGTCTCAATGTGTATAGCAGATGCATCAATCTCTTGTCATGCTCTTTTAGTGTCTGACCTTGCATTAATAGATGATAAGTTATATTTACAGCACTTTATAAGCATTGGGTTTCCTGAGAACAGCTCTTTAGGAAATTTCTTGTGCTGAGAAAATACCAAGTGTGAGTTTAAGAAATACGTTCCTCACAAATGGTGTGTTAAATGTACATAGTTAGGGTTTTCAAGTGGCAGTTCTGCACAAATTAGTCCTGCTACTCAGTCATTCCAATAGGATTTTAATAAGATACATTTTAGGGATAACTGCAGTTGAACAGTGTACCAAGAGGAAAAGTAATGTTATTGAAACCTGGTGTTTGTAAGAAGCTGGAAAAAAACATTAATTAGAATGAAATTTCCTGGAGACATCGGAATTACCAGAAGACAATATGATAGATTGAATTAAGATGGTAGCATGTGAGGAGGGTTACTGAGGGATAAGAAAATATGGTAAACCACTATTGCAACACATCAAAAACAAATTGAGCAGGTAACAGTTAAACTGGATAATTGTAGTGTGGTGGTGAAAGAATTACAAGCAGAGATGGTGGATGTTCTAAATTCACATTCAGATACCATTGGGGAGGTGCAGGAAATATGCCTGTGTGTTCTTTGAAGTAAAACTACTTAAGAAAAATCAGTTCAGCCATGTTGACAGAGACAGAGGAGAGAGATATATTTTTTGTGCCAGAAAAAAGAGTGAAGGACTGTATGGCATATGTGTTAGAGAAACTAGTTAGGTAGATTGAATTACATGTAAGCCAAATAAAGATTCAGATGATTTGTATCTATATCTCTAGCTATCGGTTTACTATCACGTGTTCGACATTACAATGTTGGAGTGTACAGATGTCCAAACAAAATGTTCGAAAATCAGAACACCGAACACTGTAAATGCCGAACTAAGCATTTCAGTGAAGCTGAATTTCGAACATGTCAACTATACTGAAATGCTCAAATCTGCTCAACATTCTACAACAGTTTTTGCAGGTTGGCAAGCTCCCCTGCACCCCCCCTACTTATATATACAAACTCCGAGATCGCACTACACTGGAGGAAAGGGTACATTTCCCGATCCATACTATAGTGTGATCTGTACTACATTGTCGAACCTTGCTATAGTGAATGTTCGCTATTGTAAGTTTCAACAATGCCATAATTGCACTTCCGGTTCTGCTACCTGAGTTTTGCACATTGGTTGATTGCACATAGAGCGATCCACAATGTGATAGTAAACCCTATCTATCTATCTATCTATCTATCTATCTATCTATCTATCTATCTATCTATCTATCTATCTATCTATCTATCTATCTATCTATCTATCTATCTATCTATCTATCTATCTATCTATCTATCTATATTATTTATTCCCAGCTCAAAAACTTAGGCAAGGCAGCCTAGACATACATTAGTATGTTTTGTGGCTTTTAAGAAAAGAAACAAAATATCTTTGTTTGTTTCCTCATGGGGTAAACAGCATTATATCAGTGATAAATATATATAGAGAGAGACAATATATCTATTTATCTCTTTGTCCATCTCTATGTATATAAGTGCAGGTGCTTCAGTCAAAAGGTTGTTAGGCTGATATTTGTTTACTTGTATGCTTTTGGCTGACTGAACAGGTGGTTGACAGGTGTGGAAGATCACACGATTCTCTGGGCTTGGAAATATTCCCTTTCCACAATTCTGTGTAATCTCAGAGCTGGTATATATATATATATATATATATATATATATATACATATATACATATGTTTCCTAGCCCCCCACATAATTTTAATGTAGTCACTATTATAAGAAGGTATATCCATTAGAAATGCATTGATATATATATATATATATATATATATATATATATATATATATATATATATATATATCTTTAGTAAAAACTATTGGCATAATGTGGGGGGCTAAGCCCTCCACACCCCCCAATGTGGGGGGCTGTGCCCCCACCCTAATTTAATATTCTCACTCCAGGGTTGCACTGCAGTGGGGCAGGGGCTACATTCCATTTTTGACCAAATGAACTTCGACCAAGTGAGCTTTCAGTCAAGTGAGCTTTCAGTGAAGTGAAAAGTCTGGAATCATTTTCGACTAAGTGTAATTCAACCAAATGCATGGAATCCATATATATATATATATATATATATGTATGTATATATATATATATATATATATATATATATATATATATATATATATATATATATATATATATATATATATATATATATATATATATATATATATATATATATATATATGTATATATATATATATATATATATATATATATATATATATATATACATTTAGCAGGCGGTATGGGTGGTGTAGCTCCCCCCACATGGGGATACAGATGTGTTTTATGTTTTTTTTGTTTGTTTTAGGTTTTGCATGTACTGAGGCTGGTTTTTGGCATTATGCATAGAATTGTATTGATATTTGAGTTTTTAACATATTGTGCTCTTCATTTTAGCTGTCAACAAATGTGCATGTCGACATAACCTTCATATATATATATATATATATATATATATATATATATATATATATATATGTGTGTGTGTGTGTGTGTGTGTGTGTGTGTGTGTGTGTGTGTGTGTGTGTGTGTGTGTGTGTGTGTGTGTATATATATGTACTGTATGTATACATATGTGTATCTATGATTATTGTGCACATACTCAGCTGAAAAGAGCACAATATTTAACTCCCATGAGGTACTGTGAAATGAAAAAAATCTGAAGTTTCATGTTTTTCCAATCAATTTCAGCTGCACTTCCCATGTGGTTTCAGACTGTTTCTGTATCCACAGATAGCACTGACACTATACAAGAGTATGAAAAAAACACAAAATAAAGAGACTGGTCCAAATAGCTAAACTGGAAGAGAATGTGAAAGACAAGAAGGCAGAATGAGATGATCAGTTATTCTATGGGCCGGATTCACGAAGGCTTGCACAAAGTCTTAGAGTAGAGTAAGACTCCATGCAGCCATCATGTCCGACGAGCGATCCAGGAACAGCCTGTAGGGGCGTGTAAGAGAGCTCCTAAAATGGCTCTTACACGGACAGGGCTGGGATATGCAAATTACCTCAATTGCAGGCGAAAGGCATGCAAATGAGGTAGATTTGCGATTCAGGAAACCTGAACCTGTCCGAGTAAGAGCAGTGTTATTTGCAGAAATGTACTCAGTTGACAACTGAGTACCGTTCTGCAAATAGCAAAACGGAGCCGTGACAGCTCCAAATAAAGGTTGAATCCAATGCAGGAAGCATGCCAAAGGCCAAATATACGGCCATGTGAAATGTTTCCTGATGCAATATGAAAATAATAATATTTTATTTATTTTTGCCGATTTCCGATGTTTAAGCGTAGAGCAGCACCGTGCAAATGGGGTGCGCTCTAAAACCCAGAATACTAAAAATTAAAACCCACAAATGTTTGTTTTTATTGAAATTGTTAATGTACAATGCAAGGGAATGGCAGGCTGAAGACAATATGGCCACCAAGTAGAGGTTGCTAAGGGGGGAAGCTCAGTCTAAGACATGTAACCAAGCATTAGTAGGCAATCCTATGTAAATGACCGTTAGGATAGTGAATCGCAAGTTTACATAGCAAATGAGCACAGTCAGTGGAGTGTAGGAGTAGGATATGGGGAGTAACAGAGTAGAAGATAGGTGACATCACGAGGGGGGGTATGTATGAAAGAAGTGAAGCTCATTGGAGCAGAGTGGCACGGGTCAGCTGTCATTCACACATCATGGAAAGAGGTGTGTCAACAGGTAGGCTAGGGAAAGGCAAGAAATGGAAGGTATATGCCGTGGATAACACCAAAGTTTCTTGCTGAGCGGGTATGCACGCGTGTGCGTGCGTGTAAACCTGAGTATAACAGAGTGCACGCGTGTAAGCATGAGTTCGCGCGTTTAAGCTGGAGTAAGCATGTATAAGGCTGTTTAAAGAGCTGTAAGTGCATTTGCGCTGGTGTGCACGCGTTTTAACCTGAATAAGCACGATTTAGTCTGTGTAAGCATGTGTGCGTGCGTTAGCTGCTGTGCACGTGTTTGCGCTTGTGTGCACGGCGCTCCCCCCCCCCGAGGAAACAGAAAGGAAAAAGGAAGCACAACAAATAGTAGGATGCTACCAGGGAGTACTAGCAGAGCTAGCAGGTGAAAACAATCAGAATCAGGCAATTACACAGGCAGTACACTAGCCCAGCCCAGCCTAGCACTTAAAACTCTGCAAACAACAGTCCGTTATGTTTCTCACAACAGACACTGCAGTAAGCTAATAGAAGTGAAAACTGAAAAAGCTTTACTGAGACAAAGAAATGTTAGGGGCTGCCATTGCTGTTATAAGGCGACATATGCAACATGCTGAGGGTGGTGACAATGGAAATGCTGCTGGACAATCCACAGAGAAGAGACGGAGAAGAGTGTACAGGCCCAGGGTAACCTACCAGGGGCTACATAAGCTGGAGATAGTGGAGTGCTATAGAGTGGACAGAGACCTCCTGCAGCAAATTGTTGAGCTGTGCAGGCCACGCCTCACACACAGAACCAACAGAGGGGAACCCATCCCAGTGGAAACCAAGGTATGTGTTGGCCTAAAAATATTAGCAACAGGTACCTTCCAGAGACCAACTGGTGATATGATGAGGATATCAAAGGCATCAGCATCCAGGGTACTACACCAGTTTCTGGATGCCATGTCAGCACATGTCGGTGATCATGTATATTTCCCCAATTCCCGTGAGGTATTGGCCAGCAATATGCATCTCTTCCAGCAAATAGCGAATACCCTGAGGTAGTAGGTGCAATAGACTGCATGCACATACACATCAAAGCACCAGCCGGCGAGTGGGGTAGGGTCTACTTCAACCGCAAGGGCTTCACCTCCATCAACTGCCAGGTTGTGATGCCCAGGGCATAATACTGAATGTGTGTGCAAGCTGCCCTGGAAGCTACCATGATTCCTATATCTGGCATCTGACGCAGCTGTACCAGAGATTTGCCAATGGGGACATCCCACACGGTCACCTAGTAGGGGATGCTGGCTATGCACTGGAGCTGTGGCTGATGACACCCATCAGAAACGCACACACACCTAAACAGGAACGCCATAATGAGGCACACGCACAAACACGTAATGTAATAGAGCATGTGTTTGGGCTGCTCAAGTCATGGTTCCGGTGCCTGGACACATCTGGTGGAGCCTTGCAGTACTCACCAACTACATGTACCCAAATTGTCATGGTATGTGCTATGCTACATAATATGATCCTGCAAAAACAGCTGCCGCAGGACCAGCATAGGCCTGGGCCAAACAGCCCCCCACCATTGCCAAGGCCATCACAGGCAGAGCATGACTCAGAGGAGGAACAACCTGAGTCTGCCCCAGTAGGCAGAAGGAGGCATGCCCAGTATGCTTTGGCCTTGGCAAAGAGGCAACGCATAGAACATACACTGGCTCAGTAGGAACTCTGGAAATGATACCTCTCTCTGACTCGCACATATAGTAAAAGTGATGCCTAAGTTGACACTACCTGCTTTCAAACATGTACAGGGAGTGTAGTATGTGCATCCGACATAGGCAGCCCTGCAGCACCACCTAACGCATGATTGCCATGTGTTAAGCAATATAAAGCAGTACTAAACAGCATTTACCACCATGTAGTATATGCAAACAAAATCACACACACCAACTAGCACAACTGTGATCAATGTTCAGTAATATTGGGCAATGTCCAGCAATGTTGGTGAATATTGAGCAATGTCAGACAAGCCTGGTCTAAGTAGGGCATAGCTGAGCAAAAGCCAACATGCTCATATTTGCTTAACTGGCCCTTAAGCAGTCTGGTCTGCTCAGTATGAAAATATAAAGCAGTGATGGGCCTCGAACCCCGGATACTGTGCATGACTGCCAAAGTACTGAACCACTAAACCATGACAGTATTGCAGTGGTCAGCCTGTATGAAGGAATGTTGATAAGTCTATGCAAAGTATTTCATGGAAACCCTGCAGGCACAGCATAATCCTTGTCGAGTTATGACACAAAGGTGAGTCCTGCAGTGAGAACAGAACCTGACTTCCAACACACACAGTATAAATGTTAATATTGATCATGTTCGCACACATCAACAAATGTAGTGTATCTCAGATAGCAACATACTGAAAGGTTACACTGGGCATGCTCACACACTTGAATAAATGAGACAAATGTCAGGCAACAAAACACGGAATGGCAGAACTGGGCATGCTCACACACTTAGGCCATATCTGAGTACAGCAGTGGACCACGCATATCTGGCAGTTGCATGTGTTAACCCAGGAACCTGTCACTATACAGCAATCCGCCCTGTGCACACAGTTATATGACAACAGACACATCTATAATATAGTGGAACCCTGTCATAATCAAATATGTTCTGCAGATACCGACGTTGTTCATAGAAGCTGGTAAAGCAAAGATGATAAAGACCTGCAAACAGTATCAGCAATAAACATTGTGCATCTTGAACATTAGCATAGGTTCAGAGGTCAATACTAGGCTATCTGCCCTAGGGCATGTACAAGCCCAGCCAGAGTGTGTTTGGCATTCGCAACCCTGTCAGATTACTACACTGTGTGTGTGAATAGTAGGTCACACAAGATAGCCCATGTACGTTTAGGCTAGTGTGCCTCTAGCAGGGACACAGAAGATATCCCAGGGGTAAACATACGATCACCCATACAGTTGTCAAGATGTGTCCTGTAGGTGGTTAGTGGGTGGCTCTGCCTGTGTGAAATTTGGATTACATTCTGGAGTGAGTGGAGCCTCTGGGATAAGACTCTGTCCCTCCACAATGTCCTATTAACATCTGTGCTGAGATATACATCCCTGGAGTGTGTAGCTCCAAGGGAGTTGGATATCCTGAGGTGGAGCATGTCCAGTAATTCTGGGTTGGGTGTATCTGTGAACAACAGGCACACATCATTTCTGAGTAGGTGGTAAGCGACTGAGTAGAGCTGGAATTACTGCATCTGAACTGTGCAGGGCATCTGTGTGAGTCCCTAGATCTGCTTGGTGAGGAACTTTCATGGCCAGTACAGTTGCTGCAGGTGTCGGGTAAGGTACACCCCAAATGGGGCATTGTAACCAAGCATGGATGTGATGAGTATAGGGGCACAATGACCTCACTCAATCTAGATGTGAAACCATAAGGGATAAGGTGGCCCACATAGAAGGTGTGTCCAACCACTTTGGCAATGTGAATGTCAAAGGCAACAGTATGAACAAGTCATATCCGCAAACCCCTAACAACTCCTACCATATGTAATGGAGTACTACCTATGTGGTAATGTGTGGGCATGTTGTTATTCCCAAAGCGGATGACTATGCAACTAATGGCATTTAGCTGTAGGCCATGGCTCAGGCACCAGTCATCCATCTCTGTAAGACCCTGTTTGAGTATGCATGTGGCTGCTGGAGAGTTGATCATGGCACCCAGTTTGCAGTCAAATACAAACATGTTCAGCCATATTCCCCCTGTGGTAGCCTGTACGTCAGACAAATATATACTGAACAAGAGAGGGCCCAGGACCTAGCCGTGTGGGATGCCACGTGTAACTGGTGTATAGTCAGACATGGCACCTGCAATTCTGACCATGTGGGTGCTATCCCTGATCCAGGTATCAATCCATTGTGTGAGATATGTGTCCATAGTGACGCTGGTGAGCCTATGCATAATGGCCCAGTGGGTTATTGTGTTGAAGGGTTTTGCAAGGTTCAGGTAGACTGTGTGGACAGCCGTCCCTATGTCGATGGACCTGTTAGCCATTTAAAGAATACAAACAGGTTCAAGAGGCAAGATCTGCCCACAACAATGCAGAAATGTGTAGGACACAGTGTCTGTAGGTTCCCGATGTCTATGTGTATGAGTCCCATGACAATACGCTCCATAGCTTTGCAGAGCAGGCTACTTAGGCTAAAGGGCAATATTGTCTGTGGTCCATTGTGGCACCAGCTCTGTGGAGCGGGACCACTGTCACTGTACACCATTCCTTGGGTACATATCCTGTGGTAACTCCGATACTGAACAGTGATGTAATGTGAGGGTTGCATCTGTCATGATGCTCATGTAAGATGCAGGCTGGGACACCATCTGGTCACATTGATACTGTGATGTACGCTTTGGGGAGGGCAGCACTTACCTGTTACTGTGTGATGTCAGGTAGGTTATACTCTGTTGGGATGGATAGTTGCTCCTTAGGGGGAATGGGTGGGAGACATCTGCACTGAACCTGTTTGCCAGGATGTTGGCAATGCCAGTGGGTTCAGGGTAGGTTTAGTCAGTATGCAGTAACTCACAGCATATCAGTGAGTGTCCACCCAGGTTCCCGACATAACTGAAGAAGGCTGTGTGATAGTCCTACATGTCTGTTGCAATTGTCTGGTAGAAGTGGTCCTTAGGAAAGTTCATGAGTGATTGTAGCTGTCTGCTAGTACAGATCACAGATGTCTTCCCAGTCTGGGATTGTGCTCTATCATGTAGTAGCTTCCTCCTGACATTGTACAGCTTATTAATGGCTGGGGTCTACCAGACAGGTCCCCTGCCATTGGAGTAGTGAGTCCTGTTGTTATTTGGGATAGCACAATCCATGCAGTCCACTAGGTGTCCATAGAATGTGTATGTAAAGGATGCAGCAGTGTGAGCCATATTTGCCACTGTCTCAGAGTCTATGAAGGATACCACCTTGCTTCTGTGAAGTGAGACGTTGGCTCATGAGACGTTCACCAAGATTACCCAGGATGGGTGTGTGGAGGGTATATGTATGTCCAGTGAGATACATGTATGTTCTGGCCTTACCAATGAGGGGTATATCGCTGGTGTGGAACATAGAGTCCCCATGTTGGTGATGATCAGGTCCAATATGTATTCCCACTTGTGGCTGTGCTGACTGGTTGTGCCATAGCATATGAGTCTACAAATTGTAGCGACTGTTGGGCGAGGGTGTCAATGCTTGAGTAGTATCCCCAGTCAATATTTGTGTATATGAAGTCACACAATATAATGGTGTTTGTGGAGACCTTCATATTCTCCATAATTCCCATGAAAGCCGAGTGTGGTTCCTGAGTTTGGGAGTGTGTTCTGTAGCAGGCAACAAACTGAAAGGCAGTATTGCACAATGGTAGTTGTATATGTATGTTCTGTGATGCTTTGTGCAGTGCTACTAACCTGGAGGTGTGTGTATCTGTGATGTATATGGATACTCCCCCTACTTGTGTTGTCTGTTCCAAGTCTTGTTGTCAGACAGCATGGTATGAAACATAACCTGGTAGTGCTGGTGTGCATAAGCGAGCCTGAACCAGGCGTCTGTCAGTGCACAGATATCACTATCCTCCATAATGAGGAGAGTCCTGAGTGGCCACAATATGAGGTTAACACAACTGTTGTTGAGCAGTATTACCCTTAGTTTCATTTAACCTGTAATGTCTATGGAGGTGGGTTTGTCTTCTGAGCCCTGCTTAAAAAAGGCACTATGGTGGTAGCAAGAGCCTTAGCCAGCATTCCAAAGTCCAAGGGTGACAGGTGCAAGCTGTCCATAGTGAAGCTACGTGGCATGTTGAGCATGTCACCATAGGCTGACAGACACTGTATCCCCTATGAATTAAACAAATTTGTTAGGCAACTGTTAAATGTGATATGTGTGTCCGTATACTGTGACATCATAATTGGTGGGTGTAAGAAGCTAGACAAGGTCAGGGTCATACTGGCCTGAGCTACATGATCTGAGTGTTCCTCCATGTATTATGTCATGTGGTCCAGGGAGTAATGTCTGAGGTTATACACACCAGCATGGACAATAATGGTGCCAGTCCTGTACTTGCTTTGGAGTGACCTGACTGCCCATGTTATGCAGCAGATCCTGGCACCCAACAGACAGCCCAAAGTGACTATTCCCTTGTTAGGGCTGGTGAGTGGTACGTCAGTGTGTCAGACAATAAGTGTCACCTATTACAAGTGTATTAGGTGTGTTGTTTAGCCCGAAGGGCAGTGACTGTGTGGCACACTGACATTGTGAACTATGTGATATGTGGGTATTGTAGTGGGGTAGCAGGTGTGTGTGTGTGTCTGCTTTGGAGGTCTCTGCTGCTTAGGTAGAGTACATTTACAGTATCCGAGTATGTCTATGTGTGATAATGTGGTTTGAGTGCTGTTGCTAGAGGATATGTGAGACTGATATGTGGTGTGTGTGGTTACCTTCACCACCTGATAGACTATGCCAGTCATGGGTTGACAGAGTTCAGCACCCTGTATGTCTATATAGGTGCATCTCACACATATATCTGAGTTTGTTGGGAGGAGGAGAGGGTTATCTGTGTACATGAGGGAGATGTGACATTGTGTCAATATCACAATATCCACCAGCTGGACTGAAGAGTACACACGAAACCGACCCCTAGACATGCCAGGATATTATCATGACATACTCTGTAGCCTGATCACAAAGGATCAGTAGGGTGTTAAGCATGTAAAAGAGTATAACAGGGATTAGTGCTCATGTTCGTTGGTGTTTTGTAAAGAGTAGCTGAGAAGGAGTCCAGACTGAATCATGACACCTCCTTCAGCTATGTCATAAATAGCAATGTACACCCATATATGTCTTGAGTTAGGGCCAACTGTACCTGAGTGACAATGCCAACATCATGACAGACAGGCCTATATGTACATACCCATCTCCCACTGACAATAGTATTATCATGATACCAGGAGATATCACATGTAGAATGGATGAGCAGCTACCCCCACTGCCAAAAGCTTGGCAGCAAGTGGAATAAATTGATTCCCAATATGTGTCATGCACAAACTACTGAACAAACAGATCATGCACCTGAACAGTCAGCTGAGCCTCACCCCCTACACAGGATGTGAAACCGTTGAATGTGTCACAGCTACATATGGCACTCCCTACAAGTGTTGGTGCACAGCACACCATGGGAAGTCAAGTCCAGTACTCCTATGAAGTCTGATCTGCAAGGTCATGGAGTCCATCATGGTTGCAGTCATAAACAGAGCTATTGATAGCTGACATACACACAACCCTACCATCTATGGTATGTTCATGTGCGGATCATGGTTCCAAGAGGGTCAAAGGGCTCAAACAGATGCCATATGCTGCCCGGTTAAAGAAACTCCAGCTCTACTCAGTGGCATACCGCCTGCTCAGAGGCGATCTGTGCCTGATGTATAAAGCCATGTCCAACCCGGAATTAATGGACATGCTGCACCTCAGAAAATCCAAATCCCATCAAGCTACCCGCTCGAGAGACTTGAACCTCAGCACTGAAATAAATAGGACATGCTGGAGGGACAGATTCATAACCCAGAGGCTCCCTTCACTCTGGAATAAAATCCCAGTCCAGGTTAGGCAGAGTCCCTCATTGACTCTCTTCAAGAGGAATCTTGATGAGTGGATGGGAGATCGTAGATTTACTCCGGGTATCACTTCTGTGTCACTGTTAGACAGATGCACAGTATACTAACCTCGAAAAAGGGCATAGCAAAATTCATTTTAAAATGGGTGGCGAAAGCCAAACACACTCTGGCTAGGCTTGTAAATGCCCTAGGGCAGATAGCCTAGTATGAACCTATGAACCTATGAACCTAAACATGCTAGACTGTTTGCAAGGCAGCCACCCAGGACATACATCAATTAATACATCTACACATGTGTCAAATAGACTTTGAATAGCCCTTTATCAACATCCCAGACACATGTATCCACAAAACCAACAAGCTGTGCATAAATATGTGTTGACATATGATGGAATGTCAATGTGTCCACAGATAGATCACACAAGGTAAGGATTCTGAAGTCTTGTTCAAGCTGTTGACACCTGCTGACCCACATGAACCATTCCTGGAATGGCATAAAACTAAGTGTACACACATCACCATGTCCAGTCTGATGATGTCACCATCCTATAAATACAGCAGGAGAAGGTAAACCAGCCAATAAAGCAAATAGCATGCCATGTTAATGCATTTCTCTCTAGTATCATAACATAGTTAGGTAGGGGTTTGAATCCTGCAAACAGTGTGGGTGGGGGGTGTATGCGTGCAGTTTCCTTTGAGAGGTGTTCCCTTTTTGGAGGCTGGGAAAACTCACTAAAAGAGCTACATTCCTCTTTAGAAAGTCTGATGCTGTCACAATCCTACAAATACAGCAGGAGAAGGAAAACCAGCCAGTAAAGCAAATAGTGCGCCATGTTAAAGCGTCTCTCTCTAGTATCATAACATAGTTAGGTAGGGGTTTGAATCCTGCAAACTGTGTGTGTGTGTGTTTGGGGGGGTGTTTGTATGTGTGCAGTTTCCTTTGAGAGGTGTCTCCTTTTTTGAGACTGGGAAAACTCACTAAAAGAGGTACATTCCTCTTTGGAAAGTCTGATGATGTCACCATCCTACAAATACAGCAGGAGAAAACAAACCAGCCAATAAAGCAAATAGCGCGCTGTGTTAATACGCCCCCCTGCAGTATCATAGCATAGTTAAATAGGGGTTTGAATCCTGTAAACAGTGAGTGTGTGTGGGGGGAGTGTATGTGTGCAATTGTCTTTGAAAGGAGTGCCCTTTTTGGATACTGGGAAAGCACACTAAAAGAGGTGCATTCCTCTTTGGAAAGACTGATGATGTCACCATCCTACAAATACAGCCGGAGAAGGAAAATCACCCAATAAAACAAATATTGCGTCGTGTTAATGCATCGCTCTCTAGTATCATAATGTAGCTAGGTAGGGGGTTGAATCCTGCAAATGCTGACTGTGTGTGTCACTGTTGGTCAATGCGGTGTGGGTTTTGCTTTCACTATGGTATGACATAGTATGATTACAACAGTAAGTGCACTGCACACATCAGGTATCTGCGTGGCAAATATATGTGTACATGTCCCCTCAATCAGTACATAGGTGTGAAGCCTGCATACTACATTAAAACATTTGTTTCTAAATGCCGCTGCTTCTCAGATTGTAGGTCACATATGTATGTATGTGACAAGGCCGTCCACTGTCATGTTCTGTGGCCAAGGTCATCTGTGGCACACACACCCATGACAGTTACTTAAGAGTAGTGTGAGTGAGGGTATATACCTGGGGTATATGTCAGATATGGTCATACACAACAAAGACTGCCAAGAATGGACAGTCTTTATAGGTGTACGACTGCCTTGTGGATATGCATTCAGGCCTCTAATGTCTTATGTGATACACATTGGGACTCCACAATACCTATGGATATGTGGATACCAAGGGACACATGACATAACATGAGGCTGTATGTACACATTGGTACCCAACATACATGTTGAGGGCTACCACCTGTGTGGTACTGATGGGATAGCATGTATAGTACATGAGGATGACTATGCCATAGTTGGCTTATTGCTATACAGCATGTATCAGACAACAGGTATCTGTCTGTATGATACCCTTGTGTAGGATATGCATCCCATCCAGGGAATGCATTGTAGGCCAATCCATGCATTTTCAGATTTGGATGGACACATCCCTAGTGTGCCTGCATGTACCTAAGGGGGCTATATGCCAAACAGGTGTGGTCACAGGAATGAGTGGCGGTCATTACCACTGATTAGTGTTATAGTGTAGCACCGGAAGGATCCAATTGTTACTACTGTGTGTCATTTGTCAGGACATCATCCAATGATTGCTTATAGTCATGCTGTTGAGGTTGTGTATACTACCAGACTGCAAATCATTGACAGATATTAATGGCATCACCCACAGCATATTGTCAACCCATGTCATACACACGTCTACCCATGTTAGTACATAACTGTAGTAGAATGCATACTGGCCATTAAAAGATACTATGAGATGTTAACAATGTGTACGACAGGGTATGCCACATGTCACATGTGTCCACTATGCACGTACATCCAGACAGTGCGCACCCACCATGGTCACAGATGTACACTTGCTAATCTGTACTGCACACATCACAGACGTACTGTCCACTCACTAACACATGCTGGCAACACATTACACTTCAGCCAAGTGGCACATGGGTGGACAATACATACTCAGACCTAACAGTGGTGTAAACAATGCTACATTGACAATCAGAGCTTTGATGCATAATGTCTGCTCAGATATACCTACAAGGATGTTGTTACACTTCCTTGTTGACAACTTGCTATTATTGCATAGTGTCACCCTGTGCATCAGCACCATGTTAGCCTGTCCCTCCATCAATGATGCAGATGACAGGAGGTGACACAGGTATCATCATATGCACAGGGCGTTTTGTTGTTTGCCAGAGCCTGACATTGACCCATCTAATCGACATGTCTGTGTGTGTGTGTGTGTGTGTGTGTGTGTGTGTGTGTGTGTGTGTGTGTGTGTGTGTGAGAGGGACAATAGTACAGCATGGGCCAATGTTGATATAATGTTTGTGTGTATGTGTGAGCCCTAGTTGTTTGGTTAATGTGTGTGTGTCTGCATGCACACAGCTCCACCATGTGGCTGCCATATACGGTAGTTTGTGGGACAGCCACAGACTGTACCTGCTGGGCTGTACAGATCACTGTCTCCAGCCATGGACACAGTACCTGTGCCTGGCAGGGGTGCTACGGACAGTATCAGGTACCAACCCTGACTGGGTACTGTCATTGGAGGCAGAGGTATGACGAATGGACCCATGTCCCTGCTGGGACTGGCCAGAGGCACATGCACGTGGTCTACTGGGATGGTCAATGAACAGGCTAGTCCCAGCATTACTGGGGCTGGTACTGCCATTACGGGAGTGTTTGTGAACTGTGGGTCGTCCGCGACCACTGCCAGCTGTCGCTGTTACTGGCATGTGTCCTTGTCAACGTCGCAACCGTCCCGCATGGTCCTGGCTCATGGAAGACATGTTGTGGAGGGCATCTAATGTCTCCCCCCAACGTCTATCAATGACCTCGGTGTAAGTCCGGATGGCACCGGCAAGGTCACGGATGCTGTCATTGATAGCGGTGTAATGTGCCCTCTGCGCCCTAAGTCCCTGCCTGGTGTACCGTTCCATACGTGCCTGAGCCTGCATTACAGCCCGGAACATAATGGTCATCATAAGACCTGTGAGGGCATGCCTGCCAGGGGCAATACGACCGGTGGTGTTCCCCGAGAATCCCTGGACCTCCGCCTATGTGGTACCATTCCGGGTCTATGGCTATGGCTGCTGTGAGGGGATGCAAGTGCCATGGGTACCACACTCTCCTGGTCAATGCCAACTGTATGCTGTCCCTCGCCTATGGCCATTCGTGGTGAGGGATGTATTGACAGTATGAGTGTGCACATAGATGGGGTTGAACGCTATGTACTGTTGATTGGCAGACCAACGACAGACCCTGTCAAATCTTCCTGTGCCAAAATACATATGTCATCATCACCACTATTCGTGGCAGTGGCTTCAGGTTGCCTGCTGCTTTCGCCAACCCTTAACTCAGCACCTGTGAGAGGAAGACAGGAAACACACTTTACGGTCTGCACATGCACACATGCACACATGCTCACATGAACACATGAACACATGCACACATGCACACATGCACACATGAACACATGCACACATGCACACATGAACACTAATACACACCTCACTACAGCACATACACACAAATACCAGCAATCCAACACATACTCTATAGTGGGTGAAGGTGGGTGTCAGTATCACAAGGTAGACAGTCACCACACACATGTCAGCATGCAGAATATGTGTTGCACAAGACCATGCAGTGCAAGTGTAGACACCCCTATTAAATGGCAGTATACATGGCTTTGATGCAACTGTGTAGTTGTTCAGTGATTGGCTACACCCTGGAACACAATGTGTACATGGACAAAAAATTTCTGTGCAGGTATTATCAGCTCTGCAATGCCCTGTGCATCATCATTCACAAGTATACATGCCATGGCTGCATGTGTTATCTGTGTGACACATAGATATCCATGTCTGAGTGCAGTGCCTGTGTCCATAGCAGATAATAGTGGGCATGGGTGTAGCACATGCATGCTATGTACACATATGGGATGTGCGGTGTATGTTGATGTGAAGGAATCCCAATGCTCGACATGGCCAGTGTACAGTGGTTATGGTGAGTGTGGGACACATTGCAGATATGTGGGTGCCAGACATGGCATGGCATGCTACACGACTGCAACATTAAACACCACACATACCCAATGTGTGTCAAGTGACCTATACACCCACTAGCATTCCAGGACATATATGTGACACTTTGTGTGGATGGTGACTGCTGTGCATATTGTGTATACTGGCATATGTAAGCACACAGACAACATGCTGTGCATATTGTGTATAGGTGCATATGTTTGCACACACACAACACTGAGGTGCAAAGCAATGACTGCTATGAGTAGTACTGTGGTCACTGTAACTGGATGGGGTGTAGTACCCTGTGCCATCATCAACATGCATCTTGTGGTCACTCACAGCTACTAATGTGTGCAAGACCACCACCTAGCATGCTGTACCTGAACTGCAGTGCAGTGGCTACATTCACAATTACACAGCCACCTTGTACATGGGTGTGTGAGGTTCCCAATAGGAAGCATTGCCTAACATGACTGTGTTATGTGTTGCAGAGTGTTGCACAGCCCCATGATAGGCCTCTACCCCTGAGGTACATCATGTGTGTGGGCATGACATGTGGGATACTGAAGTGTTACCTTACAGCGGGTGTGTGGTAATGCCAAATGTAGCATGTTTTTGTGTACTGCGTATGATAAACGTGTTCTGTTTTGTACAGCTGTAGCAACTATGCATATCCAATGTGTAGTACAGTGTTGCCACAATTGTGTCTGCTGCACTGTGCATTGCATGTGATTGAGGCAGCTACTGACTTTACTGAGATGATTGATGTCTTACAGCAAACATGCACAGCATGCATTATGCGTAGGTGTGTTATGTGTACATGGCCTACACCTCACCTATGACATGCACATTTCATTAATAATATTAAAGTGTTACCACACTCACCAGCATGTATTGTCTGCCCTGCTGCCACACCAGAGGGACCTAGAAGGATATGACACAGTTTGTCAGTGGCCACAACTTTGGCATTGCTACTGTGAGTATGCTAAACAACAGTGGAACAACAGTCAACAGTCACAGGTGTACGGATACTATTCCAAATATCAGTATCTCACACGTTAGGCAGCACAACTGCTAATCACACAGTACACATCTCACATATGCATATTCTAACAATACAGGTAACGGTAGTCTACAGCTAGGGTGTATTACCTGCACGTTCCATATCATCCTGCTGGGTGGCTCTGGCCTCCATGATGACACATGTGTGACGCTGTTGCTGCTGTAAGCCAGGAGCCACCATGCTTAGGAGCAGCTACTCCACTCTGGTGAGGGGGGGATGTATGGCCGCCCCACCACCTGTGGCAAGCTGTTGCCTATGGATATCAGATGCACACCGCAGGACATGTCTAATTAAATCACTGCAGTGATGGCGTACCTGCTCATATGTCCGGTTATGCATGCCTATGTCATTTACCCGGCGAACAAGGTCTTGCCACAGTGCAGTACGGTCATGCTGGTGCTGGCTGGCCCTGGAAAAAAGCAGGTTATAGTGCTGCACCAGGCTGTTCAGAATTTCCTGCTCCTCCACAGCTGAATACGATGGATTACGTTGATGAGCCATAACCCTGGAAGACAATTAAATGTGTGAGCATGTCATGTGGTACACTTAACATTATGAAGTACAGATATCACTTAACTGCCATATATAGCATCTATCTGTCTATCAGAGGATACACACATTCAATACCACATATCAGTGCTCAGCCCACAACTGGCTGACAGTGCCTGCAACACTCCATATAACACACCAGTATACACCAGTAGTCGGCACACTGTTTGGGATACAATGCAGAACTTCGCCCCGGGGGTATATATCAAGCTAATGCATGAAGAAATATGTCATCCAATGCAATGAATGTCATGTACATTTACAGTATTACCGGTAAACCACCCTAGTCTTTGATGCCATACCCCTACCTAACATATGTGCACGGTTGTTAATATAGCTGGCATACTGCTGTAACAGAGTATACATGTTGCTAGGTACACACACATACCCTGTAACACACATGTCATTGCGGGCATGGTACAGGCATCATTAAACACACATCAGACATACATACAACACACAGATGTATGCCGACACAGATGAGCGTTACCTGTGTACCTTATAGTACTGTGTGCTCCTACTTACAGATACCTATGCCTGTGGTATGTAATCTGTGCAGACTACAGGAAACACACAAGACAGTGTTACCAGGAACTGTGAACATACACCATACTGTGCTGTTTAGGCCTACAGCTTCAGGTAGTACAACAGTTCATATGTGAGCTGGAGTCACCAGCAGTACCACTTACTGAGCATACATGTATTGCTTCAGCCTACATTGGGACACCACAGTCGTACACAAGGAACTATGTCACAACATATGCCATCCTACTATGTCTGCATCCCAATAACTGACACATCTTTTTCCAGCCTCACACCTAGGACACAAACTACCATGACAGACACAACCTCACACTAAGCTATCACACCTTTACAAACCTTGCACACAGTCACTGTCACACTCATTCCACCTCACATAGCAGGTATTGCACTGAGTACATGTGTGTGTACATTGTGTCATAGGTAGGTAATACACTATTGGCACTAGGGACTAGAGCAGCCTAGCCATATGCTACCCTGGCCTTTGACACACATGTGATGTGATTTCACTTGCTCCTGTCAACCGGATACACAGAGGTGACTCCCAGGGCATATTACCTATTTCCAAAACAATCATCAGGGGTATGTATGACATCTGCTAATGAGAAGCCTTGTTTGTTCATGCTGGGTGGTTTAGTCCAGAGTATGGCATATTTGTGGATAGGAACCTGTACCTCCAGCATGTGCTGTTTAGTGAGGTGACAAAGATTAGGGCCCTAGGTCGTGTAGCCCAGAGAGATTGTGAGGTGTTGTCATGGTGGTTGGCCGACTGCTATGGGTGTGACATACCTCTGTATGTCTGGCAGTGGTAACCTCTGGGTGGGCAGTAGGCAACAAACTCTAGCTGTGGTTTGTGAGTCAGTCTGCATAGGGCATGTGTTTGAGGGCAGTATTACTCTTTGTTAGGTATGTCTGTGGCATTTCCACTTGCTGTAGTTGTCATGTGAGGTACATACCACATGGGGCATTGTGATGAGTAGAGGGGAACACCGACCTATATTTTCCTAGATGACACACCTTTTGTGATGACACGTACCATGTAGACAGATTACATTACTACTGTTGTCACTGTGATTATCAAAGGGGAGCCTACTGTCCACCTGTGTCCCATGTACCCTTCTGACACCATCAGTGTTAGACAGCCTACCACCTATGTGGCAGTTACTGCGTAAGGTGTTTTGGAATGGGGTATGGCACTGCGGTATCAACACTGGTCTTCAGTCCATGCCTTGGACAACAGGCACCTGTTGCAGTACATATGACCCCGTGTCTTCCTCACTCTCTCTCTCTCTCTCATATATATATATATATATATATATATATATATATATATATATATATATATATACACATACTTACATATATACATATCTATCCATATCTATCCGTATCTATCCATATCTATCTATATCTATACATATCTATACTTATCTATACATATCCATACATATCCATACATATCTATATATATCTATATATATCTACATATATCCATATCTATATATATATATATATATATATATATATATATATATATATATATATATCCATATATATTGATATATATCTATATTTATCCATATATATCCATATATATCTAAATGTATCCATATATATATCTATACATACATATATATGTATATATACATGTATATATACACATACATGTAAACATCCATTGCTGTACATATAGCTGCACATATAGGCAGATATACTGCCCACCTTTCATGGTGGGGATGTCAATTATGCAACAGTTGTGAGACATACGGTTATGTAATACTATTGCACAATGTTGTGCAGAATGCATTCTGCTGTCCTCAGGCCGTATAGCTGTTGCAGGCCTCACTGCCTGTAGCTCAGTCCCACAGCGTTTAACACCACATGACATATACCGTCACTGCTTGCTTTCTGCAATGCCACACACTACAACCTACATACATATGTGCACATAGCAGCCTTCAACAACATACTTATGTCCAGCCTTCACTAACAGTTGTAGTATGTCCCTTGCCCTATGCAAATGTGCATGTACATATATATATGGACTGCTGCCATATGGATGATTCACAGTATGTAGAGTACCCTTCAGACACATCTTTCGGATGTCACCAAATATATATCTGTTACATACCTTACCTTTGTATTCCTCACCTCCGTCTGTTGTAGGTGTTTTTTTATTTTTTATTTTATTTTTTTTTTTGGTTTTGTTTCCTCTGTGTGTTGCTGTTTGTTTTCAGCGTATGTCTCCTTCTGCTTGTTTGTGTCTGTCTGTCTCTGTCTGTCTCTCTTGCTCATTCTCTCTCTCTCTCTCTCCCAGCTGTTGCAATGATATTATTGCATGTGTGGACAGTAGATACAGGCTGCTTTTCTAGGTATCTGCACATGTGCATGTGATGGCCTCTGCACCAATTGGTGCCCACCATTTAGTAATTGCATGCAGCCTGCTGTGTGGTAATTGCAGTTCTCACTGTGATTTCAGGACACTGCTATAAAATGATAGGTTAGGTAGGTGTAGCCCTTTCAGTTTTGCAAGGTGGGGACCATGCTTGTTTGCTTTAGACACTGTTGTCTCAGTCAGAAGGTTGGTATATGTCTCATATCTGAAGCTGGGTTGTAGCCAGTGAAATGCATGTTGTACTGAAACTTGACTGTTGCTTCTTCCAGTACACTCTTCTCAGTATGTGGGTTTACTCACACCTCCTAATGCTAACACTGGATACATGGGAGTATGTACTTTATTTTCGAATTAGAGAATTAGCAGGCATACAACAGTAGTTATTGCAATGTATTCCTATGGATTTCCTATTTTCTCTTTACATTCACTCATTGTAATGCATGTTATATTTCTTTCAGCACCAAGTTATTGTATATCTGCTGTGGTGTAGTGGTACTTCATGCAGACTGGTGAGTCCAAAGTCCGGGTTCGAGACTGACAAGGTTTTTTATTTTGCTGCTGAGCAGTACAAGGGCCTTGTCATACAGAGTGACTAAGGCACTTTGAAGCAGTTGTAAGCGGGTTTGAACGGGTTTGCACGATGCTTAACGACGCTAAGCTAAGCTTAGCTTAGCTTATTTTATTTTAGCAATACTAAGCCAAGCTTGGCTTAGCTTATCATATCTTAGCAATGCTAAGCTAAGCACACACATGTGCACACTGGTGCAAACCCGCTTACTACTGTTTACAAGTGCTCACTCCCGCTAACCCCTGCCCTCATTTCTTTGACAGAAAAGTAAATGGGGAGATAGGAATGTGGTGATAAAGGGTGCACAAAGAGGGGAAGACAGTAGGGAAACCAGCTCGGGATGTACAGGATGGGTGTGGAGAGGGTCCATAGCTGCCCATTTCTTTACCAGCAACAGCTGTGCATATGCAATACATTAGGAGGGATATTTGAAACCTTCCACCCCTGAGAGAGGGGTGAGGACAACTAAGTGTGTTGTACTACCAATTATGAATATCAGGCACATGCACTGTTTGTGAACTGCTACACTGTCATTAGTACGTTATTCACTTCTGAACAGTTTATGGTTTGTTTGTGTTGACATTAGCACAGTCTGCTCAGGACAACTGGACATATTTCCCTACTGTGTATGCCTACCTACACCCTTGGTTGTGCCTGACTACACGGGTATATAGTACTTTTGGGTAGGGGTGCAGAAGTGCAGCGTGCATTATTTATTATCGTGTGATGTTTATCTTACTGAACATGCAGAGTTGCTGTGTACCTTTAAGTCTATAAAGGCTAGTAGTCTGTCTGAGTAGCTCCCACCTGTGGACATATCCAGATGGTAGACAAAGGTCAGCCTAGTATTATTTGACTGTGCACCACAGCAGTCTTTTCAGCACCTGAACAATGGCATTGTCACAGGTGGTTGCTAGCAGTACATGGCTACATCCTTTGATATTTCTGTGTTGTTCTTCTACATAAGGGCATGCTTGTGGGATTCATTCTACAGCTATTTGTAGAGTGTGTAACAGCAGACAAGCTGCTATGGCTGTGTGTTTCTGACTCTTCCAGGCCTCAGATACTCTCACGTATATATTTGAACAGCCTCAGGGAAAGGTACATATAACTGGGATATACCTGTGGTATATTTCAGACATTTTGCAGTTCAGACTTTGGGGAATTCAGAGCATATGTATTACTACACCTTTTCTGACGTGCAAGTAGTGTCTACTCTCACTTATTGACATTTGTCATTAAGTGAGATTTCCCACCTTTCTGCCTACTGTTAGTACATTTCACAGGGAGTCAGAGGGGCACAGCTAACATTTGTTTACAAATCAGGGTCATCACTGTAGAGCATTTTCCGGCTTGCTAAAGTTTATATCTGTAATAGTAACAGTACTTGGAACACATCTAGAGCCTGTTTACTGCATTTCCTCTGTTGCACTTAATTTAAAATCATTTTTTTTCAGGTGAGAGTGGAATGTGAGGTAGAGGAAATAGGTATATTTGGGGAGGTAGGTTGAGGAGGTAAACAGACAAAACAAACAAGACGCATACAGAGGTGGAGTTTGACACATGGGGTGGGTGAACACAATTGACGGGGAAGGATGTTTGGAAATTGCAAGCCCATGAGCCCACAGATAGTAACAGTGGAACTGAGATCCCCACCCATGGGCAGTCACCACTGCACCTTCACAGCCCTGAGGGTGGCTGTGCTGAGGGCTGTGTAGGACAGGCAGGCTCACCCGAGAGACGCGCCACTCTCGCCTTGAGCTGGCGTAGGGGATCAGCAACTGAACGCTGGATCTCCCTAAGCACCACAGCCCAGACCCTAGCAGGGGTGACAGGTGGCCCTCCTCCGCCCACGCTTGCATGGTGGGGACGAGCCCCATCCCCTGCAGCGCTTCCACCTGAAGGTGGCACAGGACCAATGGAGGAGGGGAGCCCAGGCTGGGCACCAGAGCCGCTGGTGCCAGGTGCACTCGCCAACTGAGGAGGGACAGGAGGGTCTGCTGGGAATGGCCTTCCCATACGTTCTGTGATTAGGTGTGTTTAATTACAACATAAACAACAGCATTCCAGATTAGTTGTAACAGCATGCAGTAATATTCCCATTAACCCAACACACCAAGGTTCCAACAGTTGAAAAGCAAGCATAACACATGCATATATTGAACGACAGTGGATATTCCAACAGCATGCAGGGATGTTTGGTAGCAACAGGCCACCATGAATGTGGTGTTTGAACAGGGCACATGCATCAACATCAATGCAAATATTTATAAAAAAATGGGACATATGTCCCAACAAATATTTAAGGTTACACATACCCATTGAGGTGAGGAATTGCATGGTTTATGCACATACGGTAGGGTGTAGAAAAAACCTTGGTTAACATCTTATAATGACCTTTTAGTCTACACTACATTCCCAGTGACTGCAAGTGTATATCCCCTACCTGTATTATTACACTTGCCACCATACATTAGGTTGTGTCATGGGTTTGGCTAGTTCAATATATGCCTGTCCTATATCTGACATACTAACTGTCCAGGATGCAGATGTTACTGCTACATATTTCTTGTTTGCATTTATATTTCTTTATCTACATATCTGGGATGTTTTCACATGACATTTTCACTTCAATTTGTACAGAACCCTGCATTTCTTGACACACACTCACATTTCTGGTGAATAATTACATGCTACGTGTGTGCCAGGTTTACTTATTCAGGCCAGCAAGTAACTGACTATTGTGGACTGTATATATGTTTCACAGCTACTAGCACTTCCATCACCCACTTTATATGGGACTGCATAACTCTGGGTTGCCAGCACATTTTCAAACAGCACTGTTTGTATAATGCAAGGGTACAACAACATTTCAGACTCTGTGACACAGACACACTCTGGATTTTAGACCTTTATTAATGACATTGTACACTTTTCCACAGGCTCACTCCTTTATTTGTTTTAACGGTGTTTATGACAGACATGTTCAAGACATATTATACCTTTATTAATAGGTTAGAACAATCTTTTTTCAGGCTCACTCACTTATGTTACATGACAGTGCCCACAGATATATTATTCCAGACATATGTTACCTTTCTTAATGGGTTACTACACTCTTTTTCTGCCTCTCTGACATTTTTATCTGACAGTACATGCAGAGGACTTATTCAGGCAATTCTATGGCTTTTTTCCAACTTTCTGAAAGTTAAGAAAGTTCAGTTACAGATTTGTTGTTCTGAACTGTTTGGAAGTTTCTAGAATGCCAGTGTTTGCTTGGGCTAAAGGGAAGTCTTTGTGTTCACCAATGGGAGTGGTTAACACTGAACAGCCTGCCTGTCCCTGGAGGAGTGGTTACTACCTAGATGCTGTAGTTTTATTGGCCATTTTGGGTCAATTCTAAACTCCTTGATCTCTCTCTCTTAAAACCCTACAACTCTCTTTTTGCGCGGTTTTGTGCACTGAGCAGCATCGGGCAGCGCCGCCTAAACAGGTTTAAACTATTCCAGGCTCCACAAAGTCTGCTCTTCACTTTTTCCCTTAGAACTGTTCAAACTCTCAAAGTAATCACTCTATTCTCTTTCTAAAGCCCTGCACTTGCTCAGCTCTTATAAGAAAACACTAACTAACTAAAGCATTACACCATCGTTGACTTCTCATAAGTATTAGGCTCCCGATTGGTCCTTCCTAATCAAGTGAAAAATCAGTTCCCTTCCCTAATCTGATCAGTAAAAAAACAGTTCCCTATACTAATCTGGTATGTCCAAGGCTCAGTTTCAAGGTTACTCTCCAGTCAAGCTGGTGAATCTGGGAATTTTGAGGCAATGTTACAATTGCCTTATGTACACAGACAACCCTCTCCTCCTTCCAACAAACTCTAATACATGTGAGAGATGCAGTTACACAGCCAAACTGGAGGCAGAGCTCTCTCAACCCAAGACTGGCACAGTCAGTCAGGAGGAAAAGGTAACCACCCACACCACAAATCCAGTCTCACACAGACCTATTGCATCTGCATTCCCAACACATAAACATCACAAAAACATACTCGGAGGTGCTAAATAAAAATCTGCCTAAACAGAAAAGACCTCCTAAGCAGATATCCAATTAACAGCCACCCCTCAACAATACCCATGAATCACATATCTTACAAAATCAGTGTGCCTCACAGTACAGTCACAGCCCTTTAGGCCAAACAACACACCAAATACACTTGTTATAGGGGACTCTATTGTCCGGCACACTGACGTCCCGCTCACCAGACTGAACAAGGACAAGGTCACTGTAAGCGGCCTGTCGGGGGCCAGGATCCACCACATAACACAAGCACTCAGGTCACTCCAAAGCAAGTACAAGTATGACTCCGTCATTGTCCATGCTGATGTGAATGACCTGAGATGTACCTCCCTGGACTACATGAAAAGAGACATAGAGGAGATCTCTGACCATGTAGTCCAGGCTGGTATGACCCTGACCTTGAGAAGCATCTTGCCCTCACCAAGAATGATGCCACAGTATAAAGACAAAATGATCAGTTTCAACAATTGGCTAAAGTATTGGTGTCATTCAAAGGGGATCCAGTGTCTGTCAGCCTGGGATGACATGCTCGACAAGCCACGTTGCTTCACTAGGGACGGCTTGCATCTGTCACCCTTAGGCTTTCATATACTGGCCAAGGCTCTTGCCACCTCCATAGTGCCTTTTTTAGGCAAGGCTCAAAGGACAAACCCACCTCCATAGACAACCCAAGGATAAAAAACTAAAGGTAATGCTACTCAATGCCAGAAGTCTAAGCCTCAAGATGCACGTACTCAAGGCTCTCCTCAGTATGGAGAAAATCGATGTCTGTGCAGTAACAGGAACCTAATTCAAGGCTCCTGAGAGCACCCCAGCACTACCAGGTTATAACTCATACCATGCGTTTTAACCCCAAAACTCGGACCGAAGCACAAAAGGAGGGGGAGTATCTATATTCATCAAAGATACCTACACCTCCAGGTTAGTGGCACTGCACGAAGCATTGGAAACAATCCATGTGCAACTAACAGTGAGCAAAACTGCCTTTCAGTTTGTAGCCTGCTACAGAATACCCTCCCTATTACAGGAACCCCACTTGGCATTCCTGAGAACACTGGAAAATATGAAGGTCTCTCCAAACACTATGCTATTGGGTGACTTCAACTACCCAAACATTGACTGGGAAAACTACTCAAGCCCAAACACCCTCACCCAATGGTTCCTTGAATTTATAAACTCTAACGCAATGGAACAACTGGTCACCACTCCCACAAGAGGGAACAACATATTGGACCTGGTCATCACCAACATGGGGACTCTATGTTCCACACCAGAGGAAAACCCCTCATTGGTAAGATCAGACCATAAACAAATTTCCCTGGACATCCATATCCCGTCCCCACCCCCAGCCAAGGAAATCACTGTAAAGAATTTCTTAAAAGCCAACTTTGCACTTCTCAAGACTGAGGTGGAATCCATCAAAGCCCCTGGGCCAGAGGATAATACAGCCCAATCCGCAGAATCTTTTACAAATGCATTCTATGAGCACCTGCAGGAATGCATGGATCATGCTATCCCAAATAAAACCAAGACTCACTCCTCCAGAAACAGGAGACCAGTCTGGTGGACCCCTGCCATAAATAAGCTATACAACAGAAGGAGGAAGCTACTACATTACAGAGCAAAATCCCAAAAAGGGAAGGCATCTCTGATCAGTATTAGCAAGAAACTTTGATCCCTCATAAAATCATCAAAGGCCAGTTTTGAAAGAAAAATTGCCTTAGACACTAAAGATAATCACAAGGCCTTCTTTAGTTATGTCAGGAACATGGGCAGAAACTCCCAGATATGCTCTGAATTGTTGCATAATGGTACAAAATATACCGGACCTACAGACATAGCCAACATCCTGGCAGACAGATTCAGCGCGAACTTCTCCCCCCCCCCCCCAGGAGCAAATGCCTATCCCAACTGAATGTAACCTCCCTGACATCACAGATTCACAGGTGAAAGCTGCCCTCTCCATAGCAAAAAACACAGCATCTATGGGACCGGGCGGTGTCCCAGGCTGTGTCTTTCATGAGCTCCAAGAAGAACTGAACCCTCACATTAAGTCACTGTTCAAACTTAGCCTTACTACAGGATATGTACTCAAAGAATGGCGTACAGCTACAGTGGTCCCATTCCACAAAGGTGGTGCCACAACCGACCCCGGAAACTATCTCCCCATAATCCTGAATAGTCTGGTCTGTAAAGCTATGGAGCATATTATCATGGAACTCATAAACAAAGACATTGGGAGCCTCCAGACACTGGACCCTACCCAATTCGGCTTTGTTAAGGGCAGATCTTGCCTCTTAAACCTAGTTGATTTCTTTGAAACAGTAACCAAAGCCATAGATGAGGGCAAGGTAGTCCACACAGCCTACCTGGACCTTGCAAAAGCCTTCAACACAATACCCCACTCGGGCATCATAAATAAGCTTACCAGCTAAATATCAACCCCTATATCACAAGATGGGTTGCAAACTGGCTCAGAGATAGAACCTACATGGTCAGAATCACAGGTGCCATGTCTGAATCCAAACCAGTTACAAGTGGCATCCCACAGGGCTCATTTCTGGGACCTCTCTTGTTCGGTATATACTTCTCTGAAGTTCAAGCTAACATGGGGGGATTATGGCTGACAAAGTTCGCAGATGACTGCAAACTGGGGGCCATAATTGAATCACCAGCTGGCACAAGCATCCTCCAAAAGGGTCTCACAGAGACGGATGCTTGGTGCCAGAGCCACGGCCGCAAGCTAAATGCTAAAAAGTGCATAGTCATCCCCTTTGGGAAAAACAAGGTGCCCACAAATTACCACATAGGTGGTAATCCATTAATCTGGAAGAAGTAATTAGAGATTTGGGGACCAACGTAGATAGTAATCTCTCCTTTGATAATCACGTTGCCAAAGTGGTTAGAAAGACCTTCTATATAGCCCACCTTATCACAAAAGGGTTCGCATCTAGATCAAGAGAGGTCATTGTGCCCCTCTACTCGTCACTCATCAGGCCCATAATTGAATACAATGCCCCTTTTGGGATGTACCTTACCCGATACCTGCAGCAACTGGAGAGACCCCAAAAGTACCTCACCAAGAGGATCATGGGCTACAAACAGATGTCCTATATAGCTCGACTAAAGAAACTCCAGCTCTACTCAGTTGCTTACCGCCTACTCAGAGGCGATCTATGCCTGATGTACAAAGCCATGTCAAACCCAAAATTAATGGACATGCTCCACCTCAAAAAATCCAAGTCCCTTAGAGCTACACGCTCCAGGGACCTAAACCTCAGCACAAAACTAAATAGGACATGCTTGAGGGACAGATTCATTTCCCAGAGGCTCCCCTCACTCTGGAGTAGAATCCCAATAGGGAGGCAGAAGCCAAATACACTCTGGCTAGGCTTATAAATGCCCTAAGGCAGATAGCCAAGTATCTACCTATGAACCTATGAACCTATGTTTTATTGGACTACAACACTTTCTTTCATGCTCTCTCCCATATTTTATATAAGAATACATGCAGAATAATCACTAACCTGCCTGGTGGCACAGCCTTAGCAGCCTATCAGCATAGGCTTGCTGATTCATAGCACGGTCACCTGCAGCTGTAAATTAAATGAAGGGATATTGAGACATACCTATCCGTTATACATACTCCATTATCAATTCTTACATACTACATTCCATGGCTACATACTCAGTTGTGGGGCATTCTGCATCCCACGGGCCTTCTGTATCCACTGGTTCAGGCGGTCCTGCTTTCATCTCTTCAGGTCTGCATGGTGGTGATGGACCTGCTCACCAGTCCAAGGAACGCCTGTGGCACTGGTGAGTTCACGAGCTAACCGGTTCCAAGCCTCTGCCTTGTAGTCCGTCCCTTGGAACTGGCCCTGCAGGAGTCTTGACTCGTGACAGTGAACAAGGAGCCAAATCATGTATTTGGACTCCTCGATGCCCCAACATTGTGCTTGGAAGCGTGAATCCTCTCCTGCACCTGCCATTCTGACTGCAAATGTGAGCTACAATCAGTTATGGCGAGTATTCCCACCTATGGGGCTTAAATATGCCGCATTTCCTGCACTTTTTTGTGATTGGCCGTTTTATAAAATTCTCGGCTGACTGCAGACCTGCTTAGTAATGGTTAAACTACCATTCGTAAGTTTAGGAATGTTAATAGTCGCTGCTTCCCCTATGTTGTCATGACTTAGTGGTTCTGTACTTTGATTAGGATGCACAAGGTCCTGGGTTTGAACCTTTTCATTCTTTTATTTTAATACTGTCTAGCCAGGCTAGGGGGTGTGGCTGCGTTTAAGCAACTTAGCTCTACATTGCTCCACGGTGCCCTACAGTGCCCTAGTTGGCATGGCGCGCACATCCGCGCAAACACATTGTGCTGGGTAAAGCGCTTTTAAACTTTGGGCAACTCTATTGCACTGGGTAAAGCACTATTAAACTATGGGCAATTCTGTTTAGCTGGGTAAAGCGCTATTAAACTATGGGCAACTCTGTTTAGCTGGGTAAAGCGCTATTAGACTATGAGCACCTCTGTTTAGCTGGGTAAAGCGCTATTAAACTATGGGCACCTGTGTTTAGCTGTGTAAAGCATTGCTTAACAGCAGGCTATTATATATCTGGGTCATTTAAAAATATTTAGTTTGTTCACTGATACATTGGCCATGTCACTGCTTTTAATAAAATTTTAATCATATATGTCTGGTATTATTTCAAATACTGATTTAAAACAAATAAGGAGGGGAGTGGTGGGACTCAAACGGTGAATGCCTTCTCTTTGTGCATATGCTCCACCATTATGCTATTGCAATTTGGTGTGATTTGCATAAACATTCTTTCTTATGCTCTTCCATGTCAGAATTACTAACTTTAGCTAAGCAATGGGCACACCCCACGCACACACGCGCAAATACGGGCAGCTATATAGTGGATTTAAAAATATATATATATAATTATTTACTTTATATAAGTGTGATGGGGGTTTACAGTGTCAGGGAGTGTGGTGTTGGGTGCAAGTACATTTGAGCGAACTTGCTCTTGTGTCTTGACATTATGCTTTTTAAAACCTTGCAGGGGGGTGCACATTTAGACTGTTCGGCAGTCGGACATGCCCCCTGCTTCCTACTCAGTCCGTGTAAGAGTTATGGTTGAGTCAGCGTGCCCTCATGAATATTCATGGCACGCTGACGTCAAACCGTTCAACTGCAGCCTCCGAGTAAGACTTATTAAGTCTTACACGGAGAATTAGTGAATCCGGGGGTATGCCTTCTTTCAGTAAATATATTCCTGAATCAGTGTCTGTACATCTCTGGTACTCTTTTGTTTTCTTATGTCCTAAATGTGGTATTGCTCAAAAAAATTACTAGTTCTTTAACCAGCACATCTTCCTAAAGGTCTGATATATATGCTCTAATTGACATATCTGCTATACGTAATTCCAGTCCTGGCTTGCATTTCACATTGGTCATGTACTTCTGCAATTGAATCAAGAGCCTTTGCATTTTCAGATATGAGTTGTACAAAGACTTCTTGGGCATCCTTTCCAATGGAGCTTGTCTTTAGTTGTGCTTCTTTGTCATGAATTTATTTATATAATTTGTCACATCCATTTACTATGTGCAGCAGCTCATTTTCTGCCTAAAATATATTCTCTGAACATTTGGAATTGCTCTTGATTAATAAGCAATTGGTTAACTTCTTATAAGACTTCAACCATATAATATTCTACTTGCATTTACTTGACTTACTTACATCATATTATTTCATTGTACCGACTTTAATTACTAGTTTGTTCAGCATTTCAGAGCTCCTTTTCTATTCATACTTCCACTTGCAGGCTATATTTTACTCCAGTCGGTTTCTAAGTACCTCATTCATTTAGGTAGAAGCTCAAACATGCTGTGTCACTTTCAGAAATGTCATGAATGCATTTGTACTTGTGCTCTGATTTTCTCTGTGGTTGGGTTTAGTTCCTCTGAGATTCGAATTGTACCCATGAATTTCAGATTTGTTAGTCTGATTTTGCAGTTTTTCTGGGCTGTATCATTATTATTCGGTAATGGTATTAGTCTCACCAAACATTATGTTATCAATCCTTTTAAGTCTTCAATGACTTGTGCAGTTGATGCAAGTGCAAAACAAATGGAAGTCTAAGGAATCTATATTTCCATAAGAATCTATCAAATGTGTAGTTTTTGGTGCCTTTTATATCTAGCTCAGTCTGTCATAATTCCTCATAGTTTAAAATTTGACATTATTGAGACTACTTTCTCAACTGTAAGCAATGACTAATACTCTCTTTTAATCACTCTATAAATGTTGAGGGAAAGTGCATTTCATTTCATTTGCATTTATTGCTTCACAAAACTGACCGCAGTATTCATGCATTGTTTTGGCTCTCACTGCTTTGTAATGATAACTCTCAAGTTTTCTACTCATTTCAGGTCCTGTTCAGCTGCATAAAGCTGCTGATGCTTTCCTAATAGTATATATCACTGGCATAGCTTCTAGATAAATTTGCATATGTTAATTTCATGTAAAATACCTTTAGCCTGTAATTTAATTAGAATGGTGATGAAAGCTACTGCTGCAATGACACTGTACAGTATGTAAGATGGCGCTGTGATTGTGTAACTGTTCGGGTACTCATTTACTTAATACTTGTATCTTCAGCATTCCTTTCATCATGCCTAACTTATTAGCTTTACAACTCAAACCATTATACAAACTAATTTTGTTAGTGCTACTTTTTTTAAAAGCAATCTTGTAGTTTTGATTTTGATATTCACATCTTAACAGCATTTCACCAGGCTGCTTTATTTAATGCTCTGAATATGTTCACAATACTCTTTCTCTTTTAATGTTACGTTTCAGAAAATATGTCCAGACATAATATTATATGCTGCACCTGTGACTAATTTAAATGCATTATTAATGATAAGTTTTTCTTGCAGTACAGAGCTCTGTGGGTAAGCAGTTATCACTCCTAGCAGTCATGTGACCCATGTCTTACTCTAATCTTCTCTTTCATATTACCATTCAAAAATGTGACTCATATTTACAGAAGCATTTGCTGTCTTAAATTAATGGGTGCTATGATTTTGCCATTGCTTCAGATGCTTCATATTTCACTCCTGTAAACGAGAAGTATTAAATATGGCTCACTATTGTAATGTCAGCACTCATAATGTTGAGTGCTGGCACAATAACAAAAAAGGGCTACAATTGTAGAAGAAGAATTGAACATTACTCTTCCCTTTAAACTTGTTTTTACAAGGGGTTAAGCCCTCCTGCACCCACTGAAGGTGGGCAAGCCCCCAAAACCCGGACTCATATATATATATATATATATATATATATATATATATATATATGGATTCATATTACAAGAACGAAAGTTTGTGAAAGTTCACTTTAACGAAAGTGAACTTTTGCGTAAGTGTACTTCACAGAAAACACCGCAGCACAGTGGAGGACATAAAAAACAAGCTATGTCCCCCACTATGGTGTGATAGTCAAGGACCTTAGGGTTAGGGCACAGGTTAGGGTAAGGGGATAGTTAGTAAAGCTATCCCCTTACCCTAACCCATGCCCTAACCCTAAGGTTTGTGACTATCGCACCATAGTGGAGGACATTGCTATGTCCTTAACTGCGCAGCAATCATCACGGACCTTAGGGTTAGGGCACGGGTCATGGTAGGGCTATCCCCTTACTATGACAAGTGCCCTAACCATAAGGTCTGTGAGTACTGCATGGAAGTTCAGTACAACACCCGTTCGTTGTACTGAACTTTGCGTAAGTGCACTTTCGATTAAGTGCATTTTCACTGCAGTGAGCATTCCATGTACTATTTCAAATTAGTGAAAATTCGATCTAGTGCATGGAACCCATATATATGCCTTTTCCAGATACTCAGCTATTCTCTTCACAATGAAGAATAAATTTAATATCAGTTTCTACAGTATCCACTTTCTGTTAAATAACATTGTTTCAAGGCAATTTTTAACATTTTCCGATGGGTCATCTTTTCATGAAAAGCTGAGATACTCTGAGAGCCTGTAATAAATTACTGAAGTGAAAAATAAAACAATAACTTTGTTTTCCAGGAATGAATAAATTAAAAACATATGTTTTATATTTCTGTAACAATGACTGTTCCATGATATGAAAATAGACAGACATATTTACTTTTGAAAGTGTAACATTTATGATGCTCATTGGGATGTTCACAACTAAGCTATACACTGTGGATGCTATTACCAACCTTCAGAATGTCTGTAGTATATATATCAGTGGAGTGAACAGGAACTACATTATGTGCACTTTTTGTTTGCTTGCATCATTCTCTTAAAGAGATACTACCATACATTTCAAATCAGACCTGCTGCCACACAAACAGAACTAATCCTCTTGCTTAATATGTTTTTTCAGTTTACCAATGCACTCCTCTTGTCTTGGAGTGTGGTATGACCCTGCCACTATAGTCACAGCACACCTCAAAGGGTAAAACAATAATCACATATCCCTCTGTAGCACACTCTTCCCCCACCCCACATGCAGCCATATTATGCATCCCTGGAGTCTTAGGTTCATAGGTTCATAGGTTCATACTAGGCTATCTGGCCTAGGGCATTTATAAGCCTAGCCAGAGTGTGTTTGGCTTTCGCCACCCATTTTAAATTAATTTTGCTATGCGTTTTTTGAGGTTAGTATACTGTGCCTCTGTCTAACAGTGACACAGAAGTGATAGCCGGGGTAAACCTATGATCACCCATCCACTCATCAAGATTCCTCTTGAAGAGAGTCAATGTGGGACTCTGCCTAACCTGGACTGGGATTTTATTCCAGAGTGAAGGGAGCCTCTGGGTTATGAATCTGTCCCTCCAGCATGTCCTATTTATTTCAGTGCTGAGGTTCAAGTCTCTGGAGCGCGTAGCTCAATGGGATTTGGATTTTCTGAGGTGCAGCATGTCCATTAATTCTGGGGTGGACATGGCTTTATACGTCAGGCACAGATCGCCTCTGAGCAGGCGGTATGCCACTGAGTAGAGCTGGAGTTTCTTTAACCGGGCAGCATATGGCATCTGTTTGTGCCCTTTGATCCTCTTGGTGAGGTACTTTTGGGGTCTTTCCAGTTGCTGCAGGTGTCTGGTAAGGTACATCCCAAAAGGGGCATTGTACTCAATTATGGGCCTGATGAGGGATGAGTAAAGAGGTACGATGACCTCCCCTGATCTAGATGTGAATCCCTTCATGATTAGGTGGGCTATATAAAATGTTTTTCTAACCACTTTGGCCACGTGGTTGTCAAATGAGAGATTGCTATCTACTTGGGTCCCCAGGTCCCTAATGACTTCTTCTGTACTTAATGGATTACCACCTATGTGGTAATTTGTGAGCACTTTGTTTTTGCCAAAGGGGATGACTATACACTTGTTGGCGTTTAGCTTGAGGCCATGGCTCTGGCACCAGTTGTCTGTTTCTATGAGGCCCTTTTGGAGGATGCTTGTGTCAGCTGGAGAGTTGATTATGGCACCCAGTTTGCAGTCATCTGCGAACTTGGTCAGCCACAGTCCTTCTGTGTTGGCCTGTACCGCCGAGAAATATATACCGAACAAGAGAGGTCCCAGGACTGAGCCTTGTGGGACGCCACTTGTAACTGGTTTGGAGTCTGACATGGCTCCAGCAATTCTAACCATGTGGGTTCTGTCCTTGAGCCAGTTTGCAACCCATCTAGTGACATAGGGGTTTATATTTAAGCTGGTGAGCTTATCTATAATGCCCGAGTGGGGTATTGTATCGAAGGCTTTTGCGAGGTCCAGGTAGGCTGTGTGGGCCACCTTCCCCTCGTCAATGGCCTTGGTGACTGTTTCAAAGAAATCGGCCAGGTTTAAGAGGCAGGATCTGCCCTTAACAAAGCCAAACTGGGTAGGATCCAGTGTCTGTAGATCCCCAATATCTTTATTTATGAGGTTCATGATGATCCTTTCCATAGCTTTGCAGACCAAGCAATTCAGGCTTATGGGGCGATAGTTTCCAGGATCCGTTGAGGCACCACCTTTGTGGAGAGGGACCACTGTTGCTGTACGCCACTCTTTGGGTACATATCCTGTAGTAAGGCTAAGATTGAACAGTAGTTTTATGTTTGGGTTTAGCTCTTCTTGGAGTTCATGTAGGACGCAGCCCGGGACACCATCTGGTCCCATTGATGCTGTGTTTTTTGCTTTGGAGAGGGCGGCTCTTACCTGAGCATCTGAGATGTCAGGGGGGCAGCACTCTGTTGGGATAGATATTTGTCCTTTTGGTGGGGAGAGGGGGGAGAAGTTTGCACTGAACCTGTCAGCTAGGATGTTGGCAATGGCTGTGGGCGCGGTGTATTTTTGTCATTTTGGACTAATTCTGAGCATATCTGGGAATTCCCACCCAGGTTCCTAACATAACTAAAGAAAGCCTTGTGATTATCCTTAGTGTCCTGTGCAATTTTTCTCTCGAAGCTGGCCTTAGGCGATTTTATGAGTGCCGTAGTTTTTGCTAATACTGATCAGAGATGCCTTCCCTTTTTGGGATTTTGCTCTATCATGTAGTAGCTTCCTCCTTCTATTGTATAGTTTGTTTATGGCTGGGGTCCACCAGACAGGACGTCTGCCTTTGGAGGATTGGGTCTTGGTTTTATTTGGGATTGCATGATCCATGCATTCCTGAAGGTGTTCATAGAATGCATTTATAAAGGATTCTGCGGTCTGGGCCGTATTTTCCACAGGCCCGGGGGCTTTGAAGGATTTCGCCTCGGTTTTGAGGCGTGTGAAATTTGCTTTCGAGAAGTTTGATGAATATGTCAGCATATACTACTACTGCTGGTACATTTAGTTCTCAAACAATATGTGCACCACCAGCTTAACATGTGCAGACCTTACACAAGGAAGGCTGATCATGATACACAGTATTGTGCCTGAAGCAATTATTTGGGTGCCATAGCTATGCATATATCGTTATAACTCAGTCCTTGGTTAGGCTGCATAGAACACATCTAAATACATTGTGGGGTTTCACAACATTTGGGGATATGGCACTACTGCCTAGACTGCAAGTGCTCTGTCTCTGCAGATGGTAGTGAAGGCATACAGCTAATCTTTGCACATACAGGCATGACTCCTGATGTCTGGAGATGGTACATACCAATATACTGTGGGCCTTCTAGTTGTACACCACTGCAAACATTTCTGAAAAAAACACTTATAGATGGGGTATATATGGTGACTGACTTTTTGTTTACCATCTTCCTCTTCATTAACATGGCATGTATTCAACTATAGATCATGAGGAGCTGCTACCTAGGACCATTAACCGTTGCTTATATCCTCTTATTCTCCCATCTTTTGCTTGCTCTGCAGGGTATTTCAAATATAGTTGTAAGCCCCTTGACGCTAGGTAGGCTACATCATGCATGCATAGTATGATTTATTTGCATAGCACACTGTGTAACATTATATAGATTGCAATGCAACTTGTACATAGAGTTAAAGAATGGGGTAATGGCCACTGTTAAAGAGGAGTGTTGCCTCATATGAGTCACACTACACTGTGCAATTTTGGATTACCTACATAGCAGAAGCATTCCTCCTCCTGTCAACCACTGTCATGTGGAGGGGGGCAGGGGACTTACACAGCAAGCTGGGGCAGTGCTTCCTTCTCAGCACTCAGCCTCAAGTGCTCTTTGAAAATCCAGTCTTGTGTATATTTGTAGGGTAGCTCACAACATATCTACTTAACCTTTCTTTCAGATTTCCTGGTGTTGAAGGCCAACAGTAATTAGACATTACATGTTTTAATACATTCATCTGTGATACTGAATGCAATTTTAATTACAGCAAAGTAATACAGAAAAAGAATTAGTCATTGTTGTTCCCAGTGAGTATCTTAATGTTTTGATCACTGGAAAGGCCATAAGCAGAAAAACCATCATTCATTCATTTATCTATTCATTTATCCATTCATTTAATCATGGATTCATTCTCCCAACTACTTTCTTTATCCATTTCAGTGTTCTATGGGAGATGGAGCAACTGTGGAGGAGGGAGGTTGGCAGATATATACATACAAATATATATATATATATATATATATATATATATATATATATATATACATACACGCACACACACACACACACACACACACACACACACACACATACACACACACACACACACACACACACACACACACACACACACACACACACACACACACACTCACACAGCTAGGATATTTAGGCTCCATGGCTCCACAAAAAGCACTGAAACTGGAAAACAAAGCAGTAAACACTGTAAGGTAAAAATGCTAACTTGTGCACCACTGTACTCTCAGAAGAACATTATATGATGAACAATTCATATATGCCTGTGGCATTCTAGAGGGAAGATTTTAGCTAGTTTGGAGAGCTTAATTTAGAGATATCAGGGAGGAGATGCACTCCTCTTTAAAAAAAAAAACATGAGGAAGTGGAAACTCATAAAGATTCAATAGATACCACTGTCTGCTTGCACACTAATTTAGTCATGTGACTAAGTGGTACCCATGAATAATTATTGTCTCTGGGATCTGCTACAGACCAATACACATCATTCACTGTTTAGGATGTCTCTACTCCTTTAGGAAAAAAGAAATAAAGACAGAAAGAAAGAAATGCTTGCTTACAGTGTGACATATGAGTGCAGGGTTATCAGTTGACATAACAAAATGACATGCTATGTACCTTGAGACTGCAGGGGTCAAACTGAAAACTGTGGATCTAACTCAACATCTTAATTTCTTTTCTGTACTGACAGCTCAAGGCACACTATCCAGGACAGACACAGTCTAGTTTGTCTTAACACTTGAGATCTCAAGAAATGGTGTCTTTCGGATGGTAGTACTGGCATATTTTTAAATGCAATGTGAGCAAAGTTGTTTATAAGTAACAGAACATTTGGTTGCATTTCAGCATTTTCTCAAAAAGAGAGCACCGCAATTTCAACATCTTTAAAAACACAATTCCTTATGCACTGTATAACAGAAGATTTAGATAAAGATTAAAAAGCTAAAGAACAGTCACACTTTTGTTTGTTGTCATACTTATGAACATGACATGATGTCTGAGTTTCACCGAGGTATCCCTGTCCTTACTGCAAGCATTGTGTAGTCATTTGATGCAAAACAGGATTCATATCAATGGCAGAATAAAACTGCAAAACATTAAAAGAGTTGTGGTCTAGTTTTCTTAAAAGAGCATACTTCCTTCTCTATCATAAACACCCAAACAGTTTTCTAGACTTGCTTATCTGATTTGTACTATCTTGAGAAAGAGAACTGCCATACCCAATGATAAGAAGTCATTACTTCCTTGCCCAGCTTGTCACAACTTGACACTTGTACTTGTGTGCTGTCAATTCTCCGGTCGCCTGTTTAAAACTGGTGATGATACTTTCACTGGCACCTGCAGAAGAGCTAAGGCAACCTCAAGCAACTAAACGTTTTTTGGGGAAAGGAAGGCAGGTTAGTGACTGGAAAGTAAGAAAGCCCTGCTGATTTCATGGGGTGGAGCTTGCTGAGTAACCAGCAGTGTTGTAATGTGACCCTGGACTATTGAGCTTCTGGGGCCCGACTTTATGAAATAATTTAGACTTTTTATACATTTTCTGTACTTGTCTCATGTGAGGAAGACCCAGGAAGCAGGCACTGAATATGCAGAGCAGCCAGAAAGAGCATCTCTACAAAGTTCTAGTGATTGGAGACTTAGGAGTGGGGAAAACAAGCATCATCAAACGCTATGTGCATCAGAACTTCTCACCCCACTACAGGGCGACCATAGGGGTGGACTTTGCCCTGAAAGTTTTGAACTGGGATGTGGAGACAGTTGTCAGACTTCAGCTGTGGGACATAGCAGGTAGGTTTGCAAACCACTGTTTTAGCTGCAAAACAGTATCGAAAATAAATGCATAACATTATCTGAGCAACACTGAAAGGGAGAACGGAAGATAACGTGACATCTTTCATGCTCACTCATTAAATAATATTGTAATATATGGACCGTTTATTAAACTCTAAAGATATCGTGAATGCAAGCTTGTTAACGCCAAGTTCATACGCAAGAACCCGTTATAGCCAGTTTCCTAGTACGAATTTCACGGTATTATTATATGTTGCAGTTACACGGAAACTACAACTGACATAAACAAACAGCTTTAAAAGATGTAAGTGAAGTGCACATCTAATAATAAAATCGCAGCTTTAAAATTTGTTGCACGCCTGGCGCTGCCACAAAATTTAAGCAATGACATTACAGAGTCAATTAAAAACAAAATAGTTTGGTCGGGTGTCCGAACATAACCAGTTGTGTTATGACTAGAGACCCGATCATAATCCTGCTGTCTAGGGTGCAGGGAGTAGTCAGAATGTTATCAGTTACGGGCTTAATTTCATCCATTGATTAGTCGTGTATGCATTCTCATAACGTGAATTCTGCCGTTATAAACTAGAATAAGATAATATGTGTTTTTTTTTCAATAAGATGACTACCGAGAAAACTTTTTAGTAACTACTTGGTCTGCAAAGAAATGCTATGTAATCTACTGGGGAGTTAACCATTCTCCGCCACCCCACCCCGCCCCATAACGACAGATACACACATTCAGTTTTCATGCACAAACTTACTTTTCAGTGTGTTGCATTTCACTTTGTAATCCAAATTCTCTAGATGCAACTATTACTTTTCTTAATTGTGTCAATAAATTTGAGTTATATGTGTCCCGGATTTGATAGGCATGAAAATGCCAAAAGGATTTACAGAATAAGCATGTTAATTTAATTTCATCTTTCCTTCAGTAACTCTCCTCAAGCCTGGTAGTTTATGAATCTCTCCAGTGTTATTTAGACACTTTAAGATAACCAGAACTTACTCAGTTTTAGGAGGTTTGGGAAGATGAAAGCAAAATTGTTATTCTGTTTTTCTAAAGGAGAATATTTCCTTGATTTGATAAAAAACACAGCTAGATAAGTCCTGCCATTTACACAGACTGGAGACCTTTCCAGTCAGTTACTACTTATACATTTTTAGTGCATTCACCCTGTCTCTGGTCAACGTGCAAGAAGAAAGGGTCTTTCTTTCATCTAGTCATCCTATCAATCTGGGAAATTTCCCTCTCTTAATTGTTACTGGTATATCAGGCTCTGTGTGCAGTTTAACATGCCAACAGATTTGTAGAGAATTAATATAATTGCATTTCATATTTTACTGTTATTGCAATACTTAATATTTTCCTAAATTAATAACTACCATCTGTAGGAGAAATTTCGATACCTCCTATGATATTTACCAGCAATTTTTCTTCACAGGTAATGAAATCTTTTGCGCCTATGAAACGGTGCATATAATAAAAAACTACAGAGGTCAACAGATTTATTTTCCATAATACATCTAACTGAAATTAGCATTGATGATGAATGGCTGTGGGTTTTAATCAATATCACACAAATGAGTATTTGTTTAGTTGACTAGTGACAGTTTTGGTTTCCTGCTTTCATTCACAAACACTGCAAACACAGGCATGCAGTGTGCCAAACAAATCCATACAGGATTCATTAAGGTATTTAGGTTTTAGATAGATACTGTCAGAACCAAATACTTACCCACACGTCTTTGTTACATTTTTTGTACTGATGTTAATTTGGAGTACACAAGTGGCAAAAGCAGGATGTGATGCTGTTTATCTTAATTTTACATTTTTCATAGAGAAGTGTTACAGATTATTTACTAAAGTCCTCTGTCACACAGACTTTGGCATACTGACTGCATAGTTTATATGTATTTTGTTTTTATTACATGGCAATGGTTAAACTGAATATGAGAGTTATTGCTCAGAAATTACATACTATTTTTAATGTATTAAGGTAGAAGAATTGGAAAAACAATAATTTGGGCTTTTGCTGAAACAGTTTTATGAGTTGTATGTTACTTTTCATTGTGTGACATAAAGTGTGACTATTTACCATTTCCAGTGGTAAGAGACTGCATCACCTGAAAAGAGGTTTGACGACAAGTCTACATTTCCTTGTGCACTCGGTAATAAAGCATGATTACCAATGAATTCAACCTTAAAGTAATTTAAAACATCTAATGGTAAATTAGACTAATAACGGCATGCATGTGTATCGAGGACTCTGATCAAGACAAATAATTTTTGAAAAATTTTGAAAAGCTATTAATGCATGCTTAGATTAATGTGCAGACCATTTGTTAAGTCATATACTGCGCTGGTAACTGTTTATTTGAAATATGTACACATACTTTTATAATGCAGTTCTTCTTATCCTGTGAACAGGCGGATTGTTGGAATGCTTTGCTTCAAAGCAAAGTATGCTGCAGCTGATCATGTGCTGCTAAATCATATGATACAGATTTACCTTCAAGCCACTGCACCATGGAGCTTATATAAACATGGGTGAGAATGTTAATTTATGAAGCCATGTCTAATAAATGACACTCCCCTTGCTGCACATATATCAATTTTTTACATCTGTTTCATTAGCTAATTAGAAATGTATTGTACTAATGAAAATATTTAAGAAATTGAGAAAAACAAGAATTGATTATTTTGGTGACCGTTTGCAGAAGCTATATTGAAAGCAGTTTATTGTTTACTATGGCAAAGCAGCATAATCTTGCTGGTCATATTTGTAGTCTGTTTTATCAGCTATAGGAAACTGCGAGAAGGCATCACTGACCAACAGGTAACAACTTCAATGCAGTGAAACAGACTTGCTGTGACCGTCTACTGAAGCAGCACATTCTGTTGGGCTGTGGAATACATACTTTACATTAATTTCTTTCCATCCCTCTGGTCAGGTTACAGGATTTGAGCCAGGATTCACAGATGAGTCGGCAGCTTTGCATATTGATCCTCCCTGTTATAATTCATAGATAGTAAGATGTCCAGTAGCACAGCCCTTCCCTACTATCTATGCAGTATGTCTGACTGCTGCACACAAATGTGCTGGTAGGGGGCATGCCTATGCAAATGGTATCCATAATTTGCCCAGTGTACTGCGTATTTAGGATGGTTGCATAGTGTGGACTTACTGTATTTCATGCTGCACAAAATTAAACTAAATAGCAGTGTACAGAATGTGAAAGTGTACACCTCTAAGTAGTAGCTTGCATTCATGTATTCTAGTGGGGGGCAATCTGCCCTCACAGACCAAGACAGATTTACCCATCAGGCCTTGCTGAACTGTGTAAGTAGTAGTCCCTGTATATATGGAAGTGTGTGACTATTTGTGTAATTTTGTGTATGTATTTAAAGCAACACTGTCTGAGTGGATCTGTAAGTGTTTGTGCATGACTGTTTCTTGTGAGTGTGCATGCGTGTGTTTTTGTGTGGTTGATGACCACTGGCTGACATGTTCTGTTACTTTTGTGAATGGTGACATCATTGTTAAAGAGTTTGGGTGTACTTGATGAGAGAATCAGAGCCTGCAAATACTGGATAAGAGTATGTGTGCCTGTTTGTGTGTAGACATCTGTATGTGTCTTTGTGTGATTGTGTGAGAATGTCAGTGTCAGTGAAGGGGATATGCTTGTGTTTATGTGTTTAGCTTTATTTATCACACAAAGCGACTAGGTACGATAGAGCCATGGTATATAGCACTGATCTGCTTCACTTGGTCTTCCAATGTATGTATAGTATAGCAGGTGTGTTTGTGTGTTTGTATGTGTTTGTGTCTAAGTGACTGTGTGTGTGTGTGTGTGTGTGTGTGTGTGTGTGTGTGTGTGTGTGTGTGCGTGCATGTGTGTGTGCATGCGTGTGCGTGTGCGTGTGTGTGTGTGTCTACAGTGTATGACCATTGCCTGACACGTCCTATGGTTTGTACGAATGCTGAGATCATGATTGCAGAATATGCAGATGCCAGATGTGTATGTGTGTCAATCCATATATACAGCTGAATGTCTCTGTGATAGAGATTGTCAGAGGTGAAGGGTGTATACTTATGTGTATTTATGTGAGCTATATTATTGCACAGGGGGATAGGCAAAATACAGACATGATCTATAGCCCTGCTGTGCTTCACTTAGCCTTACCTGTCAAATAACACCCAAGTTAAGTACAGTATGGCAGGTGCGCTTATGTGTGTGCGTTTTTGTGTCTGTATGTGTGTATATGCATGGGTATACCTCGACCCATTAAAATTATATTTCAATGAAATGTAAACAGGCAAACTCCTTTTCACAAAAGTGCATTTTCACGAAAATGAACTTTCATGAAAAGGCAACTAAGCAAACAGAAATAGGGGCTGCTGCTTAGATTGCAGTACATCAGAGATAAGGGAATATTCCTTTTTCCTCACTGTAGTGTTATCTCAGAGTGAGAATATAAAAGTAGCGGGGGTGTGGGGGTGCAGGGGGGCTTGCCCCCCCCATTGCATAAATGTGGCACGTGTTGTGGTTTTTTTTTCTGGTTTATTAGCATTTCGCGAAAGTGCATTTTCATGAAAATGCACTTTCGCGAAAAAGAGTTTGTCTGTTTACATTTCGTTGAAACATAATTTTGATGGGTCAACGCAGACTCATATGCACACACATTTGACTGCCTGCAGTTACCTACATGAGTGAGTGTTTGTATGTATGTGCGTGTGCGTGTGTGTGTTACCTTGGGGGAAGGTCTGGGCATGTGTGGTTGTAGTCTACCTGGACCTTTTGGTAGGACATTCAACTAGACAGTGAGAAACTGTTCAGTTTATTGATTCATAGTCATCCAAATTCCTATTTCCCCATTAGTGAGGTATTACTATTCCCTTGTGGGAATCTGCAAGACTATGGATAACAAAATGACATAGCCATGCAACTCAATGAAATTTAGCAGGCTGAGCTGTGCTGCTGTTCCATGCTCTGTGAATTCTGTACCTGATTTTTTCCTGCATTCCCTGCAGTTCGCATGATTGAGCTTTTCCTGACTTTGTCAGTAGTAAAAATTACAAACAGACAATTTTAAACTGGAAATTTGGCCTTTCTGAAGAGTGATTAGAAGTCATGGGCAATTGTTGCCCAGGATTAGCAGATGAACTACCAGTAAAGGAGGGTGTCTAGATGAGCTAGGCGATTTTTACCTGTTGGCAGTCTGCCTTCTTTTAATACACAAATATCTTTTATAATGAAAAAGCAAATGTTTTATACTTTTGGCATCGTAACATCCATTATCAATGTGTGGAGGGGCTAAATTTCTAGAATTGTGTAGAGTGGAATCTTTCCTTTGTTTAATTACTTTATGGACAAATGATTGATTTCTCTGTTTAAAGGTGTAGTAATGCTGTAACAAGGGAATCTGGTTCCTAGCTTGTACTCTGTAAGGAAATATACAATAACTAATAAACAATGGATCATTTTTTATTCACTGCACATGAATGTTCTATGTTTACTAATTCTGTCATAGGTGTCTGCTTTGATTTCTACAAGTCTTTTGGGTTCCTAAAACCATAATGGGAATGGATCCCAATCCTAAATCAGTGAATAATTAGAGTTCATGAAATTAGTATTGTTTCAGTCGTTGTTTGCCAGGAGTGCTCTTCTCAGCACTTGCAATATGCCCAGAATAGCCTCCTTCTGTATTCATATGAGATTACATGTATTGGTGGCATATCTAAGTACAACTGTAAATTCTTTTTTATTAGGCCCGTTGCTCCTACTACTATTTGAACTGTCTGGGTATCTTTCTTCCACACTACTCTCATTTCTGCATGTAAATTATGACATTTTATGACTTAATGCCTCTCTGTTATCACTAGGTATAGCACTTCAATGATCACTGCTACTTTTGTCTTTGTTATGGACTTTTATATCTGTTTTTCTCACATCTGTACTTTGAACTGATAGTAATGGGAGATCTCATGTGATATACACTTTATCGTTCTCTGTAATGCTTTGTGGTTCATTTTTCCACTACTTCTGAACCACTTCAGTATTGTAGTGCTTGCACAATCATCAGTGCAGCAGTATTGCCACATTACTGTTCCTTTCAGTATATGAGCCCTCTGCCATAGGTGTATCACACCCAGCAACAATATGTGCAACTGTTCAAAATTATTTTTTACAGAATCCACACTTGTCTGTTTCTCCTACCTTTCAATGGATTTTGTAAACCAGTTTGCACATAGTCCACTATACTGGTGCACCAGTATTAACCTTTCATTTTTTGGTTTCAGTTCACTTCTCCTTAACCATTCCTGCATCAGATTTATTTCGACTTGAGGTTGTTCCATTAGACCTCTGTCTTCGTACTTCCCGTTATATTTATGAATTTGCCACACTTCTTTCTTTCTCATCCGATCTCTTTCCTTATATTCTTTTATTTTTTGGCACATTTAGTTGCTGACTGATTTTTTTCTATTGCTGGTTTGATTTCCATTCCTGCTTGACACCGAAGTGCTTCTGCTAATCTAAGCAAAGATGTCATCTTAATCGTCTTCTCCTCGCATTTTAAAAATTTCACTATATATGGATCTGATGAGGTGAGCAGATATGTACAGTCCCATGGTTGCAGATCTATACTTGTAATCAATTCTGAGGAAGCCCGTACCTCCTTCAGAATGAGGAATATATATTATTGATATACACAGATTTTATATATCATTTGATAAGCATGAAATATGTTTCTTGTTTTCGTGTCCAATCAATCCAATAATTTTTGAGGCCAATCAGTCAAAACCGTAAGGTGGATCAGGAAGATCAATTTGATTTATAACTTAGACTTTATTCCTAGATGACAAGGCAGTTTTCAGTATCCACCTTATTCTTCTGAAGTATTCCTCACTGAGATTTTTTTGCATTTGTTCATGTTTTATTTTTGATCCTTCCTTTTATGTCATCCACAAAGATTAGGTGAGGAACCTTTAAACAAGGTTGTTTTCTGGGAGCTAAATCCTAACCATAACTTAATTTGCTAAGAAAACAGCTTAATGGGTTAAGGGCAAGGCAAAATAGTGGCAGTGACAAAGAATCACCCTAGAATATCCCCCTTTGAATTTTTATCCCTGGGATTTGCCCTTTGTCATGGGTCAACTGCAAAGTAGTCTGCCATTGTTTCATGGCCACTGTAATGTAATCAATGAATGGATGGCATATCTTATACATCTGTAAGAATTCCTTTATCCATGAGTGTGGGATGCTATCTAATGCTTTTTTGTAATCTATCCCTGCCATACTTAAATTTTTATTCCTTGTACTATTCTCTATTATAGTTTTATATAGCAACAAATGATCCTTTGCTCCATATGACTTTCTTTTGTTACCCTTTTGTTCTATTGCCATAATTGGGTTTTTTATTAAATGACTAAACTCTGTCTGCATTAAGTCTATGTTATAGTTTGAATATTACTGGAAGGTAAGTTACTGGTCTATAGTTTTTAAGATGGCTTGCAGATTCACTCTTAAGGGGGAGTAAATTTTTCCTGCTGTTAATCAGGTTGGTTTCTGTTTGAGGTGTGCATAGAAGTAATTCTTCCTCAGGGCTAAATTTTTGTGTAAATATGTTAATGCTTTTATCCAGAAGTTATGCGCTGCGTTTGGGCCTGGGGTTTTATACTTAGAAGCTTTTTAAAAATTTTTCTCAATTTTTCTGGCCGTTACATCATCCCAGTTCATATCCTCTACATTAGAGCTCCTTACCCTTTCTTTCACTTTTTCTGTACATTCAGCATCTTTGTTATGTTCAACACGGTCGTCATAAGTGCTTCACCAAAATATGCCTATTTATTCCTTTTTGTGGTATTTCTATTCCTTTTGCTTTGTTCCAAATTCTCTATAAAATCTTTTTCGATCATCAATGAATTCCTTATTTTGTACTGTTCCTTTATATTTATCTGCATACCTTCTAAGTTTTTCAGCATGTGCTGATATTTTCAGCTTATTATTGGCAGTAGTGTGCAATACGTTATTCTGTTTTGATACTGTACACTGCATTTATCACATCTATCGTTCTAGTATTTTTTGATGAGCTGTTCTCTTTTCTATATTTTTCTAACAGTGATACTTCTTCTCTTAATTGCTTTGCTGTTGTCCATATTCTGTTCTTTCTTGGTGGTATTTTATTTGTTTCCTTCCTATCTTTTGTTGCTCTAGATTTTTGTGGTAGCACTTTACCTGTTATTAGTTTAACTGTACAGTAACACAGTGTCTTTATTTCAATACTGTCACATGAATTTCTTTTAATAGTCCTGATTACTGTGTTCATCTATTTTACCAGTCTTCTCACATTTTGGGTATTATTTACTTTCTGTAATCTATTTTATTCATAGGTTCATAAGTTCATAGGTTGGTCCTAAGCTATCGGCCCTAGGGCCTATGCAAGTCTAGCCATAACAATTCCCTGGATATTTCTTCCCACAATATTTACTTCCCGGGACCCCTGTCTAGCAGGGTGACTGATGTGATCCCTGGGGTGAATTTCCTCTCTCCCATACAATCGTCAAGGTTCCTTTTGAAGAGGGCAAAGGAGGCACTCCGCTTGACATGTATGGGCAGTCTATTGCAGAGTATGGGGAGTCTCTGGGTCAGAAACCTATCCCTCCAGCATGTTTTGTTTATTGTGATGACAAGGTTTAGATCCCTGGAGCATGTGGCTCTGAGGGATTAGGATTCCTTTAAGCGGAGCATGTCCAACAGCTCAGAGTTTGACATGGCCTTGTATGTTAAGCAGATATGAGCAAACGATATGCCACAGAGTATAGCTGGAGTTTTTTTAGACAGTCAGCATAGGACATCTGCTTTAAGCCTGTGATTCTTTTAGTGAGGTATTTCAGTGGCCTTTCCAGCTGTTGCAGATGTCTTGTGAGGTACATACCAAACTGGGCATTGTACTCTATAGTCTTTCTTAATATGTCTCTGCATCTCTATTAAATCAAGCAGGTCTCCCTTAAATCATTTTTTCCTGGATATTGAGAATCTTGTTTGTTCTTGTTTTCCTTTGAGTAATCTACATACATTTCCAGAAAATGTTCCTGTGACATATCCTCTTCAGATGCACCATGCTTCATCTGCTGCTCTTTATATGTCAACATTTTGCAACATTACCTGGGTTAGAGTTGCTACTGTGTCTCACTCCTTCCCTTAAAGTGCAACTTCAACTGGAGTTTCATAGCAGTCTCCTACAGAAAGCTCCAGAGCATCGTCTTGTTGCAAATCTTCTTAAGATGCCTCCTGCTCCACCTGTTGTTTTTCAATTTGTGGACCCACAGTTCCATTATGCTGTGACATTGCTTGTGCTGGCTTCTCCACACTTAATCCTTTATTTTACAGACAATCCATAACTTAAATTTCCATTTGTTTAACTGCTCCCTTAGTAGTACTCTTTTCTATGTTCATCCTTTCTTTTCTTATTTTTTTGTATTGTGAAATTTTCCATATATGGGTGCCTTTGCCTGTATTTCTCTTTAAATATCTTTGGAACTACATTTTTGTATTGATGAGTCTGTTTTTTTTCCTTTGTATAAATATTGCACTGTACCAGGTATCATATTTATAACTTTCAAAAATCTCTGGGTTTTGTTCTTTACATTTTCCCACTTCTGCTGTTGGTTGTTCTTCCAGGCGGCCTAAAGTTCCTTTGTCAATTAAATACTTCTCATGATTCTATTGTACTAATGAATACAAATTTCTGTTTGGAGCATTTCACAGTTTTTCTTCTGCAATTATTTTTCTTTCATCTAATTTCATTCTTAATCTTTTTAAATATTATCTATTTAGAAATTCTAGGCGTTTTAATAATTGAAACAATACATAATTTCTTCCTTATCTTCAATAATCCACTTGTCATCATTATGACATTTTTTATGGACTACGTTTTCCTTCTTCAACAAGGAGGGCATCTTCCTCCTGAACCTGGCCTAATTCTGTTGTATGAATGTTTCTGTATCCTAAGGATTATGCAATGCCTTTTTTTCCAGTCCTGGCACTAGTGTCTACACCAGGAATGGGCACTTTTTTATCCTGGGACCTGTGTGCCCAGCTGCCATTTTTATGTTTTAGCCTACTGTTCACCATGAAATATGCTATATAAAATGTAGTCTATATAGTAGTGTCATCTTGGTGAGATTTTGTGAAAACAGGGTTCACCATGTGAAGGTACCAAGACTTGAGGATGAATTTAGTTCCTGCAGTACTGCTCTTGTTTTGTTGCTGATTTCATCTCCCATTTGGACCTGCATGTTCATAGAGTCCAACGTACAGGTTTCATGTACTCCAGATCCAAGAAACAAAAGCAGCCCAGTAATGTATCCATACATGTGCATGTGTGCCGGCACACACACCCACACACTCACTATACATATGTGTATCGGTACATGACTAAAGATCTAATCACTTAAATATTGACAAAAAATAACTAAAGTTCAAAATATCAACAGTTAAAAATATCTAAACACAAAATATTGACAACACTAAAATTACAACAGGGAAGGATGTATACCCTTTTCCCACTGTTGTGCAGCCTCAGAGTTTGGTATATCTAATTAGCAGGGGATGTGGAGGCAGCAGTGGCCTTGCCCCCTGCAAAAACATTGGCTTGGGATTTGGTTAAGTTTTGTTATTACTTTGTGTTCAGATAATGAAAAGCATTAAAGGAAAACTCCTCCCTCTCATACAGTTTAACTCAATCATTAGGTTTATTTTATCCCTACAATATGGTTCCAGCATTGTGTAAGTACCAGGAACCTGCTTGTACTTTTTAAAACTTTTATTTTCTTGCATTGGAGTCAAAAGAAGGGAAAGCCCACCTACTTTTTTTAAACTCAACTTCTCACATATTTTGCAGATAGTCTCCACCTGCATGACATATCATGGACACAGTTAAATCTGTAGTTTACCATGTCAGGTACTGCTGTCAATCTTAGATGGGCAATTAATACTGCTAATGTCAGGAACACGGCAGCTGACGTAAAAAAAGACAGAACGCTGTGGAACTTTTTTCCACTGTTTTTATTGCAGAGGGGAGGAGAACTTAATCCGCTTTCAAAGCAAAATAAAGCAATTAGATCAGTCAGGCATTTAAAGGCAGTTGTCAACTCGTCTGACAAAGTTACATAAGCAGCAACACAGTATTGAAATGCTAAGCTTTAACTGTTATTTATAATAGTTTATATGTTAAGATAACTTACCCGCGGTGGTGGTGCTGCGGTAGCGTTGTCGCCTCACAGTAAGATGCTGTCCAGTTCGATTCTCAGCTGGAGCGTCTTCTGCGTGGAGATGTGTGAATGGGCATACCTTCGTTGAAGGTTGTGCATCAGGCCTGGCAAGCCGGTATGTAAAAATCAACTGCCAATCATTAGCGGACTGGAGTTCTGCTGTGGCGACCCCTAACCGGGAAAAGCCGAAAGACACAATCATATGTTAAGATAACTTAATTGTAGCATCAACGATTTCTGTGACATTTAGAGAAAAGTCAGAAAATATTTTTTCTTGTAAAGTGTCAATGCATTTACCATTTTCAAGCCACCCACCCCCCCCCCCCCCCCCCCCACACACACACACACAGGCTAGAACTGCAGAAATAGTGTCAGGTGGCAACCCTATCAACTAGGTGCATTGATACTGTTCATTAAAAAGTCTTTAATGTTTTTTTGTGACATCCTTCCAGAGGTGCATGCATATCTGGTACATGCAGATCCAGAGTAAGAGATTCCCATTGACTTTGAGTCAGCCCTTACATTGTTAGAGTGCAACCATAATATACAAGTGAATTTACTTTAACATACATTTACTATGTGCCCTTGCATTAAAAACACTAATAAAATGAAATCAGAAGTACTTAATTGTGTTTAAATACACACATGCACACACTCATATGCTTTTGTACACATGTGCCTTATACACCTACACAAAAATACACACACACACACACACACACATTTTATATATATGTATATATATATATATATATATATATATATATATATACACACACACACACATATGTGGGTGTGTGCAATATGTGTACATACAATGAATTATTTATAATAAACATCGTATAGTTAAGCATTATTAATGTATACATTCTAGTAAATGTTGCTCAATAATTTATTTGGTCACTGCCACACATTGGCTATGTGTTGCACATGCAGTCTTGGTCAATGTCTTTATGGCAGTATTTTTTTCTTTGTATTCCTAAGCGCATTTAATAATTAATTATTATATTTGCCAATGTAGTCTAAGATGTGGCTGAAAAGCGTCTTGGGACCAGTTCACTTTCCTGGTTACCAAAGAATAAATAAATATGAAACAGAAAAAAGGAGGGTGAACATGACAGAAATAATTGAGGAACTAGTAAAGCACATTTTAAGTCTGCATCATTCATGAGAGAGAAAATTCTTCCCACTGAAGACATTGGGAAGTAGCAAACAGACAGTTTAGAGTCCTACTGCTTGTCACCTGTAAATGTACAGCAATGATCATTTACTGCAGTGAAAGTTTTCACATCTCAGCATGAGATTATGGGGGAGGGTTTATCATATCTTATAGGACTACAAAAGACTCCTCTTACTAAAACTTGTTATTTATCTACTTTCTTTTGCTGCAAGTAGCTAACAGCTATTTGTAGTATAGAACAAGTTCTGACAGACACATAAATGAGGCTAAGTCAGGTAAACATAGAAGCAGCTCTGCTACAGAAGGTGTGTTTAGATGACAGTGCTTCACAGTCCTGTCATTCAATCTTAATGGCATGAGAAAACAGCACTACTTTCTTATGTCTAGCATGAGTCATATAAAGAGGACTTGAAATGCACTTTGTGAAAAAGGAATGAAAGCAAGAAAACAAGATCACGTTACCAAGGCAGGCCCATCATCCACCATTTTGAGAGAATCACATTAAAATTGTAAAATTTTTATTTTATTTAACATTTGTTAACCGGGAAAGTCCAATTTGGAACAAAGCCAATTTTCGGCGGAGACCTGGGGAAAAAGGCTCCAGACGCATGCTTTGTAATGTGGGAGGAAACCAGAGCACCAGGAGGAAATCCATACGAACTCAGGAAGGACATGCAGACTCCACACAGAAGGCACCCGAGCCCTGAGAATTGAACCAGAAAACCTCTTGCTGTGAGGCGACAACACTACCGCTGCACCACTGCACCATCCTAAAATAAAAAAAAACTAAAGTAAGCACTTAGAGTGATTTTGAGGCATTAAAATAGCTCAAAAACAAAGATAGAATGAAAAAAATAGTTTTTTGAGTTCTAAGGTGGAGTTTTCCTTTAAAGACATTCATTAATTTATTAATTTATATATAACATTCATTAATTTCAATATAATCAGGTTATTTGGAGCAAGGGAGTGGTTACAGATTTGGAGCAAGGGACTGGTTACAGATTTGGAGATCTGGAGCAAGGGAGTGGTTACAGACCCACCCTCTGTAACCACTCCCTTGCTCCAAAAAACCCAATTATATATAAATTAATGAACGTCTTTATTGCTTTTCATTATACTCAACTAGGATCATTTGTCTGTGTGTTTCAATAAAGGATATTCCATTTTTAACACAACTGTGGACTACCTACTATTTTATTATTTTGTAGTAGGTATTTTAAAGTTTGAATTTTATTAGTGAACAAGGTGCATAACATATTTCAAAGATTGATCTTCACGCCTTCCAGACTGCAAAGTTTCTGCTTGGGTTATGTTTTGAACTTTCAATACTTTTTGTTAATATTTACACTGTCAGTATTTAGGTGTTTAGATATTTTGTCATATTCTCATAGATATGTCTATATACAGGTTTACTATCAATATGTCGAAAGGTCAGAAAAATTTTCTGACCCACATATCGAAAGTAAACCTTGAAATTTAAAATATAGAACAACTTAAAATGTCAAATCATCTGAGCAAATTCAGCTGATTCGATATTGTTTTCAAAGACATCACTTGATATTAGCTATAGGAGTTCACTTTACGTGACCTCCTATACCTAACGTCACATTTTTGCAGGGGGGCAATACCCCTGCACCCCCCACTAACCATATATTCCAAGTCCGAGATCACACTATAGTCAGGAAAGGGATGTATTTCCTTAGCCGCACTGTACAGCGATCTCTGTACAACTCTTTGAAAGTTTATATTATCGAATGCACACTGCATTCTCTAATATAAACTTTTGAACATTGAGATGTTCACCAAGCTGAAACTTCGAACATCTGTAATTCGAAGTTTTCATATTGGTACATCTCAACTCAACTTTTAATAACAAACTGTATATATGTATATATATATATATATATATATATATATATATATATATATATATATGGGTCTACTGTAAAAGATAGAAAATCCACTTGGTCGAAAACGAACAGTGGATCCTCGGTTACGCGAAAGTGCACTTAAGCACTTCAGTGAACCATTAAGGAACACAGGTGCTGAAGCACACTACAGTGGGGAAAGGGAATTTATGTGTTTCCCCACTGTAGTGTGATCTCGAAGTTGGTATATTTAAGGGGGGGGGGTGCAGGGGGCTTGCTCCCCTGCAAAAACAGTGTTTCTCTGTTCTTTATCGGTTCGTTGAACTGATGTTCGTGGAAGTGCACTTTCGCTTAAGTGCACTTTTGTATAACTGTGGGTGTACTGTTTATTTTCAGAAAAGTGAGTTTTTGATTATATACAGTATACCTAAATATATATATATATATATATATATATATATATATATATATATATATATGGGTCTACTTCACATCAGCTAAAACCCATTAGACTGACTTTCATTTCACCGAGACCAAATCACCTAATTTATCAAAATACTAAAAACCCATTTGACTGAATCTCATTTCACCGAAAGCTTACAATGCTTAATTTGAAAAGACTAAACGTTAAACCATAGACAAACATCCTCACAGCATTAATAAATACCTCTTTCCAGAACTTAAAAACTACTTACCTTCTTAACAGAAACTGGACAATATAAAACTAAACTAAGTGGGGAGCTGTACGTCACACCCCCCCCAATGTAGGGGGCTGTGCCCCCCACACCACTCCTAACTATATATACTAACTACAGGATCACACTACAGTGGGGAAAAGGCATATGCCTTTTACTTGCCTTACAGTACTCTGCACGCTGCCACTACTGCTGAGAATGCACAAAACATCCCCCATATTACTTTAGATACTTCCCATAAAAATGTAAAGAGACATACCCACTTTTAAAAACACTACTTCTGACAGTCAGCACTGTAAGTTACAAAAATTATACCTATCACAAACAAGTCACAGATGAATGGAAACCCACATCATGTCTATGGCTTACAATTCAGTGAAATGAGATTCAGTGAAATGAGTTTTCAGTATTTTAAAAATTAGGTGATTTGGTCTTGGTGAAATGAAAGTCAGTCAAATGGGTTTTAGTTGATGTGAAGTAGACCCATATATATATATATATATATATATATATATATATATATACATACTGCTGATATATACACGCTGAACTGGTGTATTGTCAGCAGTTTTGTTCTATATATATATTTTATATATATATATATATATATATATATATATATATATATACACACACACACACACACACACACACACACACACACACGCACATACATACATACCCAGAATTAGCAAAAAGGGTACCTTTTCATCTAAGAATTGTCCTATTTGCAAATATATATGGGAGACACAAACATTTGCACATTCCTGTCACTCAAAAACATGCAAATTGAATATTACGCAGGTTGCAGAACACATAATGTGATTTATGTTGCATGCTGTCAGAAGTGCTCCAGCTTTATGTAGGTAAAAAAAACAGGCAGTTAAAAGAACATGTCTCGAAGTACATTAGTGATATCTGACTAATGGATGCAAAGAGTCCCTTATATAAACACATACATTCCAATCCCCAAAACAAGTTTCATTTTTTAGTGGTACAAATTACAATGTTGAAGAATAGAGGAGGAGACATTGTTTTAGAAACTGAGTACAAAGAAACACAATGGATTGCTCATCTTATGGCTGGCAACCCCCCTGGTCTGAATACATGTCTCCTTTTACAACCACTTTTAAAGAAACAGAGACTGAAGTAATCCAGCAAATGGTATCCTTGTTTTAAGCATATTTGTGGTCTCCTATTCTGTTGTATTCCTTTCAGGCCACTTAGGCCTCTGTTATATATTTCATTTTGTTATACTTCACTGCTTTTGATTATTATAAATATGTACTTTTCTGGTTATGATTACAGATTGAACTTTATCTTATTATTGAATGGTTTGGTAGTGACCGTTGTAGTCACAGATTTTTGGGTTTTTATGCCATCACATTATAATTTTGGAAGGGGAATTAAGATTCTATCCTCTGGTAGATTCAGTTATTGGCATGTATCGTATTATATAGTAGTAATCTTTGACAGCAGGGTGATCACTTTACTTTATTTTGCTGGATTCCTTCTGAAAAATACCTCTCTGTTTTTGTAGTGGCTTCTAGATTGACAGGTATTATTCATTAACACAATATTCCAGTCATCATTTAATTTATTTATAGTTTCTCTGACTGTATTTAAATATTTTCCTTACTTATATTCAGTTTTTTTTTGTTATTATTGGCTAAAGTTTTTTAACACACAGTTTGCTTTCGAATTACTTCTTGGGATGCTTTTATTCAAAGTTGTTATTCAAACTTTGTCTGTTGGTGCTCGCTGTGATTGGACAGCTAGCGATACAGCACTTTATAGTTGGTCAAAGCAAGGTGATTATGCAAGGACTTGTAATGTTGGCTTTCCTTGCTCAGTAGCTATTAGTGAATACACATATTACGTAAATGGACTTAACTAGATACTGTTCAACTGATTGGTTTAAAACCTTTATTGGTTAGAAGTGGTACTTTGCCACCTATATCTTATTTTTGTTTCTGTACAATGTTTGTCATAAAGTTTAACATTTGTCACAAGACTGCTTATAGTTGGTTCCTTGATGGAGATGGTTAAATATGCCACACCTCTGTCTCTTAGTGTTAGCTTTATAAAATGTAATATTTGCCTTTTGTTGTGTTATACAGTGTAATTATTGATTAACGAAATGGAAAGTTGTTCTTTAATACATAGATAGAAATGTCGTATTTCTACTTCGTTCCCATTCTTTGTAAAATGTGGATTGTTGGATTTTTTTTTCTGTGATGGCTGTTATTTGTAATACTTTCTATTTTACATCTTAATGTGTATACTCAATGATTTGGAATAGACAATTTAACATATTAGGAGTGTTAAACATGAGCACCTAGGCCACCATGAGGGCCAGTGCCAAGAGACAATCTTGATTGATAAATGAAAACAGCCTCACCTATTGGTGAAGGGGATGTTCTGTTTCCATTGGATGACAGCATTAATCCCTTGACTTGATTGGTCTCTACCTTATTGGATAATAGTATTAATTTTAAGATCTGATTGTTTTCCTACATTTATTTCCACTTCATGGTGATTGCCAATTATTGCCCACTTTTTTGATAGGTGTTATTTGAAATATTTTTATTTTTCTAATGTTGACTACAGGGTTTAGAAATACTATATGTCTATTCTAAATGATTTGTAATAGATAATTTAACGTATTAGCAGTGTTAAATGTGAGCATCAAGGCCATTATGAAGGCTAATGTAAAAAGACATTCATGTTTGGTTGATGAATGAAAATAACCCCACCGATTTATGAAGGGGGTGTTCTGTTCCTACTGGATGATAACATTAATCCCTTGACTTGATTGGTCTATATCGTATTGGACAAAAATATTAACTTTAAGACTTGATTTGCTTTCTTTTATAGTTATGTTTTTCTGCGAAATAAAAGCTTAAAATCAATTACAATGACAATGTACTACAAGGTAGCTGTTCGTCCTTTATATAATGGTGAAATGAATAGCCACTCTTTAACATATGGATGGAAACGTTATTCTTTTTGTGTTTTTTTATGCATATTTGTTTCTTTTCCATGTTGACTGCCAGGTATTGTTTCTTTCCTCTTGATAGTAGTCATTTTGAATATATTTTCATTCCTTGGTGTTGAGCACAGGGATTGGAGGTGCTGCATATCCATCCCCAATGGTTTGGAGTGGATGACTCAATGTATCGGTAGTACTAAACATGAGCTTGAAGGCCACTGTGAAGGCCAATGTCAAAAGACAACTCTTATTGGTTAAAAAATGAAATTACCCTCACTGATTGGTGAAC